>NW_006800222.1:455818-486868 GCF_000485575.1 Poecilia formosa
TTTCTTAACTGTGTGTGTGTGTGTGTGTGTGCGTGTGTGTGTGTGTGTGTGTGTGTGTGTGTGTGTGTGTGTGTGTGTGTGTGTGTGTTGATGGCTTGCTCTGGTAAAACTTAACCCCATCGTTGTACTCTTTAAGATGTTTCAGTTGTTTTTTTTCTATTTATATAATAATCTACACAGTTTGTGCAATAATTAATAAACTTTATAAATTAGAAGATTCATCTTGAGCATTCAGAGTTCGAGAGACGTACCGCTGAATCAGTCAGACATCTGTTTCCAAAGTGGGTCAGTTTTCCCTTGATTAGCTCTGAGCAATTATCACAACAAATATTTAAAGAAAAATATATCTGCCTCATTTTTAAATATTTTACTCTTCACTAATTTCTCTCAGTATAGTCAGAAGGTGAAACATAAAATAATCGGAAATCAGGTTCAACCAGGAAAACCCTGATCTGTTCATCTTTAAAGATCGTTTTTGATTGTTTCTAAGGCAAAACAACTGAGAAATGGAGATGCACCAACTAATTTGACCTGAATTCAGAATCGACCAATTATTTATTTTTTATCCTTTGTTCATTATGTAAATGCGTCAAAATCAGGAAATCACTTCACTCCCCATCTATAAACACATCAACCAACTCCTTGTAAATTCTCCATTTTCTGTTTAAGTCCACCATCTATATCAAACCTGCAGCACATTTTTCTCTTTTTGGCTTAGGCAAAAATTTGAATCGGTCAAAATCGTAATCTGTTTTCGAAATTAATTCTGTGCATCCAGTCGGGAAAAGCTTGACCTGCTTAATGTCTTGAACAATTTACAGACAAATATGGAAAAGCACCAGTTGGCTAAAGATCAGATCATGATTCGCCTTTTTTCCTGACTCACCGTTTTCACCTCAAACAGAACGGGTATTGACCAGGAAAAGCCTAGATTTCTGTCTGCAGTAGTAAAAGGAACATTTTTGACATTAATAATTAGAATGCAGGAGAGGCAAGAGATTTGAATTTTCCATTTTCCCCTGATCGTCTCTAATTGATGATCGGCAGATCAGTAAAAAGAGAACTACGAACTTCCACTGTTTTAAAACCATAAACACTAAAACCAACAACATTTACTTTCAGTTTTTTGTGTTTTTTTTTTTTTTTTTGGACTTTCATCAAAATCAGCCAAAAGTTTTGGAGATTTGCATCAATATAAAAAAATGGGATGATCTTCTGATTCCTATATTTTCTGCTAAACACTACAACCTGTATTAAAGTCAAGACAGCAATTTTTTTCCTTATGTGGTTTTAGGTCAGACCTAAAAACACAGTAAAAAAAACAAACAAAAAACATTTTTATGCCATTTTACAAAGAATACAAATACATTTTATGTGACAGAAGATTACAGATTGAATGCTAATCAAATCACGTGCTAATTCTGTTAAATTTAGCCCTACATGTCATCACTTCAGGGGTTTCTCGGATCGGAGCTTTAATCCCGTGTTTGTCGTCTGGCAGGTTCATCACTACTACAGCTCCCTGCCCGAGGACAAGGTGCCCTACGTGAACAGCCCAGGAGAGAAGTACCGCATCAAGCAGCTCCTCCACCAGCTCCCGCCTCACGACAATGAGGTGAGAGTCTGGACCGACCCTAACTAAACCCCCCCGTCCATCCATCTACGTCTCCCTCCCCCGCCGCTCCCCACTTCGGTCCATTACGGAGATAAGAGGGGAGCGGAGGGGAGACAGGCAGGAGAAATGGGAGGTGAGGGGGGGGCTGTCTCGTTAATGGACGTGAAAGAGACGGAGCAATGTTTGTAGCCACTTATTGAGATTTGTTGCATTAATAAATCATAACCACGAGCCGTCCTGAGAGGCAGCTCCGTAGGAGATCGGCACGCTGCGCCTTAATTGCTTTTTCTTTTTCTTTTTTTTTTTTCTCCACACGTTTTAGCGTCGCCGGCTTGCATCGAAGTGGCTGAAAGTCTGACTGGCAAAATAAACAAACGTGCTCAAAATGCCCACAAGTCTGCAATGGCTGCTCTGATTTCAGAGCGGCTCGACTCCGACAGTGACTATTTTTGTTCAATCAAGCATTGAACAAGACGCACAAAAATCACGATGGTTGAGCTTTTTGATGCCCTCGATTTTGCTCTTCGGACAGAAAACGGATATCAGTGTCTGGTTGGACTAACACTAACCCCCTTCATCACTGAACTCAACTTTACCTCCAGTATTGGTTTGTGGGTGTAAAGAAAGTGCATTCATTAGTATGAAGTGTAATTTTATAGACTTAGATTTTTTTTTTTTTTTTGAAGTGATGCTTTGTAAAATGGTGTCAGTAAAATATTTATCCCAAATGCACAGCGATAAAAATCCAGCTTTAATACAGAGGCAGAGGTGGAAAATCACAATGAAATCAGAGAAACTAATTAAGAGTTTCTTAACTCTTAATTAGAGTTGATGGGGAACAGCTGAGGCAGAAAACAGGCGAAGGCGAATTTGTGTGATGGGGAACAGCTGACAAACACAGGAGGAAAACCGAGACTAAAGGAAACTACGGCTAGAAGAGGAGCAGGTAATAATCTTAAGAGAAGTAAACGCAATGTGTAAGAAACAAGACGCAAGGATAGGCTAAAAAAATCAAACAAACAAAAAAAAACACAAGATACAATGGAATGAATTGATATGTCCAGATCTTTGGGACAATAATAAATGCAGGAAACAGAATAGAAAATGTCAAGACTTAAGTGGATATAAATGAACAACATAAAACACCAATTATGGAACAAATCCAAACCCAAACACTACAGGATCGTGACACTTCAGATGGTGCTTTGATTTCATGACGTTCTTTACGCCTCACAACCAGTTGGACACACCGATGCCGCGGTTCACTAGTGAGGAAGTAATAATCCTGCAATCAGGACACTGAGGTCTGCAACTTTGAATTAATACATTCAGATTGTTTTCGAAGATGGACAGAATCCTTTACCAACAATTTAACTGTTATAACTACGACTTTTAGCACATTATGTTATTCTTCTTTTGTCAACCTTGATCTCCACAGAACAGCAACCCAAGTCGGTGTGCTGACAATACGATGCGCCATGTTTGTGTCCAGGTACGCTACTGCAACAGCCTGGACGATGAGGAGAAGCGAGAGCTCAAGCTCTTCAGCAACCAGCGGAAACGGGAGAACCTGGGCCGCGGCAACGTGCGTCCGTTCCCCGTCACGATGATGGGGGCCATCTGTGAGCAGGTGCCCGATTTATTTTTTTTAATTATTTTTTTATTTATTTATTTATTTTAAACCCTCAAAGGCATAATCCTTTGACCGTGAGGCCCATTTTTGCCTCCGAGTGGCGTGACGGGATGGGATCGAGCGCAACGCGGCCCAAAATGCGTCACGTGGCCCGTGGAACGAAAGCTATGAGTCGTGCCGCCGACACATGGAACGGTCTGCTGGCGTTTCGGCTCCCGTGATGTATAGGACAGCTGCTTCGTGTTGACACGTGAAGGCCAGAGACACAACATTTGTCTGCCTTTTCCAACGACGCCCTGACCTTTCCTGCCGCAGAAGAGTGTCTTAAGTTTTTTCTCTCTGCCATCCTGGCCTTCCAACCCTGCTCTTGTGATTTAAAATCTGAGCGTGACATATCGTCTCTGAGAGCGAGGTCAGTGTTAAAACATCCGTGTTATTTCTCCGTAGTGCCCAGTGTGCTGTGAAATGGTCGATATATCGCTTATACGTTCCCCTTTAGCATCCTTATGGGACTAGTGAGTGTAATGGAGCGTTCCTTTAACAACAAAGCTGCACAGTTTAGCATCCACTGTGTGGAGAGCAGGTTGAACTGAAGTGCATGTGTGGCTCTTGTCCATTTAGCTCGCTCATGACCTCATATCCAGTAAAAGAATTGGTAGAGCGTCCGTCGTAATTTCCTGGTTTTAATCTTTATCCCTCTTTTGGCCTCCCAGCAGCAGTCTCTGTGTTAGCTAGAACTTGCAGTGCTGTGGAAAATGATGTTCCCCTTTGCAGATTTGTATGGGTGGACTTATTGGTTCAAGAGCGCTTGAGCCACCGAGGATCCAGAACAGCACAGTAACTTTGGACTTTAACTGGTCCGTTGCAACACTTTTCCTTTTCAGCCATTCGGCATTGCATTTCTTGCTGGGTGAGCTGAGAGGCTGAAGTCATCTTATTAGAGACTGAAAGGTGCCCAGGTCCTGTGCGCAATTTTAGATTTGAGTTAGGTTTAGTTGTACAGCACATTTTGGGCAGTTCAAACTGTTTCACGTGATAAAACACAAAACAATTAACAAACAAAACCAAAACGAAATATGACACTACAGCAGCAGGATACAGAGTAACAAAAACGCTCATCCAGAACAAAATTGTTTTTCAATTGTTTCTAACCAAAGGCAACTCCAAACAGGTGGGGGTTTTACTCTTGATTTAAAGGAACTTAGCGTTTTGGTTGGTTGTTTTGGCAGTGTGGAGGCCAGATAAACGGCGGCGACATCGCTGTGTTCGCATCTCGAGCCGGACACGGCGTGTGTTGGCACCCCGCCTGCTTCGTGTGCAGCACGTGCAAGGAGCTCCTGGTGGACCTCATCTACTTCTACCAGGACGGGAAGATCTACTGCGGCCGGCACCACGCCGAGAGACTGAAGCCGCGCTGCACGGCCTGCGACGAGGTAGACGCACGTAGACACGACCTGGTTGCAGACAGATGACCCTTTATCAGTGGTGGACGAAGTAAAAGTATTAATGCTCATAGTCAAATCTTACTCAACTACGAGTAAAAGTTTGTAGGTCGAAAGTTTACTCCAATTGAAGTACTCTTTTGAAATATACTTTGGTATTTAAAAAGAAAACAAAAATTCCCAACATCGGTACATTGCTGTGCTGTTTTCTGAGTGTTTTCACAGAACCTCTTAACTCGCTGGAACCGCCTGATGATGTTGGTGACAAATGTAAAACCACTCTGCTACAAAAAGTCAACACTGCCTGTTGCATAAAAAACGCAATAAAAAAATGACAGCTATTATATTTATTTCTTATCATCTGAAACGTCCCCAACACCCCGAAAGGAAAAGAAAAGCAGGAGAGTAACGCTGGTAGCTTCAGGTGACGCCATGCTTAACATCGAGGCTTACAAACCCGGAGCTCAGATGTGGCCGTGGGTGGCGCCGGTTCTGTCTCCGTTGCCGAGTTTTGTTGAACGCAGCGGACTACAAAGCTTTTCTGAACCAAAAGGAACAAGTAACGACAACCTTCCTAGAAGAGTAGTGGAGTCAAAAGAACTCCATGCTGCCTTTGAAATGTAGTGGAGTGAAAGTCATGAGTTCCCAAAAGAAAAGAGTTCGAGTAAAAGTAAACATGCTCAAAAATTTGACTTGATAAGTGCAGTTTTCGAGTAAATGTTCTCCACAAATGTCCGCCACCGCCGTCTATAAACGGCTGCAGATGTAACCTTGTCTGAAAGCCTATTTATAAAGCATCTGCGTACAGCTGTCTGCTGCGAACAGGCTTTCCTGTTTTCATGGGCTCATCTTACAGAAGCCTGATCTCCTGAACATTAACAGTAAATTACTTACTGTACAAATGGGAACAGGGACACTGCAGCACTTAAGAGGCACCCCCGACGGTTTTATCAACAGTTCAATTAAAAGCAAATGTACCACCTAGCTTGCACAAAGTCCCCACTCAAATTAGCCCCCTACTCAAGTCAGACACACAGAGGGATGATCTCAGAGTTTGAAGCAGCAGCGGCGGCGGCGGCGGTAAAGCAGAGCATTCAGAGAAGAGAGAGGGAGGCAAGCGGAGTCTCTGTGTTGTCGTTCAGCACCGAGTAATAACCCGGGCCGCAATCAACCATTATCTCTCCTTTCCTCAGATCATCTTTGCGGATGAGTGCACCGAGGCGGAGGGCCGCCACTGGCACATGAAGCACTTCTGCTGCTTCGAGTGCGAGACGGTGCTGGGCGGCCAGCGGTACATCATGAAGGAGGGACGGCCCTACTGCTGCTCCTGCTTCGAGTCGCTCTACGCCGAGTACTGCGACTCGTGTGGGGAGCACATCGGTATGCCGCTTCTGCACAGGTTTTCAACACTTTCTTAATGGAACGGCGTCGGCCGCGGGAAGGCATTTGGGGCCAATTGTGCCATCGCGGTTAAGCTCAAGGGCCTGGGTGGAAGAGGAATGAGAAAGTAGTCAAAAGGAAACTTTTGGGAGCTATTCAAACAGCCTGAACCTCAGTGAAGAAAATATATTTTGAAGACCCAGGAGCACAATCAGACAGGTCAGGGAGGAAGTTGTAGAGAAGTATAGAAGGAGACTCCTAAGTGTCACTTTTAGGTTTTTGTTGGTCAAGAGCGAGCTCCACTTGTATCACGTTTCAGAGGTAAAAAGAAAACTTGTGGATTTGCGAGATCTGGCAGCGACTCAACTTTAAAGCCTTGCAGCCGTCATGGCAGCAAAAGGCAGTTCAACGAAAGTGGGCTGCGTCTCAAACATCACAGTGATGTAATCTGTCGTCTTGCTTTATAAAATACTTTTTTGGATTTGAAGGTTATGATTTAGAGCATGAATTGCTCAGCGAGGCCCTGGATCAAGGCCCGTCTTGTGTGACTGCGGTGCTGTTAGCATTGATGTCATCAGGCATCACGGGGCATCTTTTTCAGGTGGTTCACTTTAATTGTTTAGCAGGCAGGATGCTGTAAAAGTATTTAACTAAAGAAGTACTGAACCACCAGAAGCCGCTTTACAACCAGATGGCAGTCATTAGCAAATAGCTGTTTTTCTTTCCCCCCATCGGCTGAAAATATTCCGAAAAAGCTGCGTGTTTATGCTGCCCTGGGCAAACTGTGTAATGAGTTTGCCACACAGCACTTAGCTTTCCACCTCTGGCTCCATTTTCCCAGTCAGCAAACTACTTAAAAAGTTGGGCTGCTATTCACATAAGTACGCATATTTAAATATTCCATTGAACAGTCGTTAAAGGCATTTAAATTTGTGGTAGGGGTTAGCATGTTTGAATGCGTGTGATCTCACACACTCCATCTTTTTTTTTCTTTTCTTTTTATTTACCATGCAGGAATCGATCAGGGTCAGATGACCTACGACGGGCAGCACTGGCACGCCACCGAGGGCTGCTTCTGCTGCGCCCGCTGCAAACGCTCCCTGCTCGGTCGGCCTTTCCTGCCCAAGCAGGGGCAGATCTTCTGCTCGCGCTCCTGCAGTTTGGGGGAAGAACCCAACGGCTCGGATTCCTCCGACTCGGCCTTCCAAAGTGCTCGCTCCACCAGGGAGTCCAGGCGCAGCACCAAGACGTCAAAGAGCGGCGGTGGTGCCCCGCCGGAGAGGCACTCTGGCGAGGTGGACCCTCTGTCTTTACAAATGGACCTGCTCAGTCTCTCCAGCCAGACGCCCAGTTTGACTCGCGAGCCGCCCTCCTGGCAGAACCAGGAGCAAGCCGGCGACGGCTACGGCTATGAGCCGCAACCCGACCCGACAGCCGACCCCACTCCTCTCCAGATCCTCAGCCAGTGCAACGTAAGGAGCTCCTACAGCGCCGCCTGCCCCGGACAGAGTAGCCAGCAGCACGATCACAGGATCAGTGAGAACGGCGGTCTGAAGCGGCCCCCCATGTCTGCCATGAAGGGCCAGTCCTTCAGCGAGAGCTGGCTCCAGCCAGCAGCTCCGGAGGAGTACTACCCACCCAAACTGAGGACCCAGAAGAGCTTCGCCGAAGTGCAACACAACGGATTTTCCTCGGACAAGCGCTCGATCAGTTTGCACGGGTTTCAGAGGGACAGAGACGGAGGGGCTCAGACGACTGCTCAGGTGGCGAGGAGCAGGAATCCCATTAATGCACTTAACTTCACAGAACAGCTGACCCCACTGGAGCAGACCCCGAGAGGATCCATGGAGTCCCTGGCTTTGTCCAATGCTACAGGTGGGTGTGGATTATTCTCTATTCCGTTACTTTCCAATGTTTCAGATTGAACTAAGGGCAGTATTATGTAAAATCTACCTTTTTTTGCCTTAAGTCGTGTTATAATGTTATCCCCTCATCAAAAACATGCCTGGAGTGTTGCTTTGATTCTTTCACGCAAATCCTTTAATCTCCCATGGCAACCATTCAGCTGTGCAAAACACCTAGGTGGGACGTAGCTCCGCCTTGTCGGCGCTGCCCCTTGTCGGCGCTGCCCCTTGTCGGCGCTCCCCCTTGTCGGCGCTGCTCCTTCTTGGCGCTGTAGTTTCCAAGCCTCTGAGCTTTTGCCTCACAGAACTCCCCTCTCGATCTAAAGAAATTCAAGAACAAATAAGAAACAAAGACACTGACTGTATCATTCTCAACTGAAACCATTATCCAGAAATGGAGAAAACAATGAACCGGTGCAACCCTGTCCTGAAGTGGCCATTTAACCAAAATTACTCTTGGCAACTCATCCAGGAAGTAACAACAAAACCCAGAACAACATTTAAAGCACTGCAGGACTTACTCACTTCAATTAAGGTCAGGGTTCCTGAGTCAACAATAGGAAATTGCCTGGGTAAAAATTACATCAGGGATTGAATGCTAAGATGCTGGATAAAAGGAAAAGAATGGCATAAATTACTTTAAAAAAAAACATGGGGAATATATTCTGTGCTCTACCATCTGGACCTGAACCGTCGCATCATTTCAGTGATAGTTCATGCAGTCAAACATGGTGGTGGTGGTGTGATGGTCTGGGACTGGTTTACTGCTTTAAGACCTGCCCAGTCTGCCATAATTGATGGAACCATGAATGCTGCTTTCACTATCAAATCTTAAAGGAGAACGTCTGGCACAAATATCCGGACAGTTTTCCAAACCCCGCCAGGAAGTCCATTTCTCATTGGCTCCAAAAAAAAGAAAAAAAGAAAAAGGAAAATAGAGGCGGGGTGGTCTTGGCTTAAATCTACCTGAGAGGCTGTGGCATAACTAAAGTGTGGCTAAATAATGCAATTCTTCAAAGAAGAGTGGGTCAAAATTCCTCCACTGCAATGCAAGTAAACTCACCGTCACTCATCACAAATGCTTCATGGCAGCTGTTGCTACAGTGGGTGGTGGCACAACCAGTGAGCTTCAGGGGTCAATTATTTTTTACATCATCATTTAATATTTATTTGATATTAAAATTATTTTTTTTCATTGACAAAAAGACAAAATCTGTAAGGACGACAGATACTTTTCACTTCTCGGTATTTTCAGACTTGATTTGCATGATCTGATCACTCTTTATTCCTCTCTGCTCACTCTCAGGTAACTCGGCCGACGGCGGGGGAAAGAGTCAGGACAACCTCTCCCGTTTCTCCATGCCCGACCTGAGCAAAGACTCGGGAATGAATGTGTCAGAGAAAAGCAACATGGACACCCTCAACTCGTCCGTGCAGTTCCGTAGCTCCGAGTCCATTCACAGCCTCAACGCCAGCCAGCCCTACCTGGAAATGAACCCGCCCAGGTCTTCCCAGTACCAGATGCAGTATTGCGACCCCTCAGGAATGAGAGTTAGTGCTGCCGTGACTCATTTACCTCCTGCCTTCGCCTACCAAGAGGAGGACAGGATGGTCAGCAGCGCCAACGCCGCGCGCCTGCCTCCCATCAGTGAATGCAGAGTGAGCGGCGTAGGCATACGGGGGGCAAGCGTCCGGAAAGACGCAGCCGAAGACACCCCTCAGAAGCGCCGGCATCACCATCACCGCCAGCGGCGGTCCCGCCGCTCTCGGTCTGAAAACGCTCTAAACCTCGTGGCCGATCGCAGGGCAAGACCCCAAGACAGACCCCAGCTGAGCGTGCGGGAAGACTACGATCGCTTCCCACCGCCCAGGAGCGCCGCAAATCAGTTTGGCGCCGGAGGACGGGGACGATACCAGCCCCAACTCTTCAGGCAGTGCCCCCGGACCACTTCAGACCTTTGTCTGCAGAACCCCGCAGCCAACAGGCGCACTGGATTGAGCCAGTACTCCTGGGACGAGTATTACGACGACGACTGGTGCTCCACTTGCTCCTCGTCCTCTGAATCCGAGGATGAGGGCTACTTCCTGGGCGAGCCCATCCCCAGGCCCATTCAGCTGCGCTACATCAACAACCAGGAGATGGTTCACAAGTACAACAACGCAGGAATCGGAGGACCCAACCGCAGCGGGCAGCTGCACACGCGCAAACGCAGGAAAAGCAAGAACTGCATTATTTCTTAACGTTTTCTACGGGACACCTCTTTTATTGTGTAGCTTGAATACACTAACATCCTCTATTAGGAACAAAGAAAAGTTGTATTTTTGAGTGCGAGTTATCAAATAGTTGAAAGTCGGCAATGAATCAAAGCTGGCAAGCCATGGAACGGCAGTAATGTTTGCGTGGTGGCTCATTTTAGTATTTCATATTTCCATGTGCAGTTTTATACGTGTTTATCAAAAGCTGATGTGCAATTTCTCTTAAACATCTTTTTCTTTCTTTGCTACAAGGAGGAACGTAATATAGTCCGTTTGGTACAGTTTTATGTTTTCAGTCAGTGTGACCTACTAGATATAGGATGGATCTTATGTTCTGGTAAAGTTCATTACCTGTATATAGATAAATGGAGTATTAATTTCACCTAAATTAAAAAAAAAAAAGTCACTGTACATATGATTGTAAATGTGGGCCCATATTTTTATATTTTGTAAAGACGGAATTAGGTAAATATCTATAATGTTGAGCTAAAGCATGACGAAAACAACTCATGCATGTGCTGTCTGGCTGACTTGGTGCTGCATTTGGAATAAAGGAGTATTTCAGAACAACACGTTGGTGATCGAGTGTGCAAAATGACTCCACTCTCAATCCGTTGAACGCGTAAAATGACTGACATTGTGGCGCGGGGGCTGATTGGAGTCACCCTCCACTGGATCGTCAGCTGGTGATGGGTGCAGTCACAGTCCGACACACTCTGTCCATTGTCCTGCTAAGAAACGGGAGATTATTGCATCAGCCTCGGTGAGACGAAGAAATGTTAACTAAAGGTCTCAGTTATTAAAACCAGGTGATGTTTTTTGTTTTTTGTTTCCTTTTTAAATCTGTGTTTTTGGGGCAGTCAGACATTCCTTTCGCCTGTATTGGTTTATTGGTTTGTTTTGTTCAGTGACATGCTAATGTAATATTCCTATCTGTCTGCGCTCTATTTTTAGACCCTGGATTTGAAAGTTCGGTCTTCCTTGGCCGATGACTTGCAACGTTTATATGCATGTCTGTTTGGAGACACTTCAATCAAATAATAATGCTGTTGGCACATTCTTTAGACTTCATGCTTAAACTCGACACTCTGGTGCGATAGACCAGGGAGATATCTGAAAGTTGAATTATTTTGTGCCCCGAACCAGATTTAGTCGCTTAAGAATGGGATTTTAACTAACACAAAGTCCTAATCTCAAAATTAGCTAAAATCAGTGACATGCATATGTAATAAAATGATATGGTGCATTTTACCAGTATTAAGTCCCTCATGAATGATGTTCAGATGCTGCATTATATGTTTTTTTGTTTTGTTTAGTTTTTTTTCTGGGTTGCAGGGGTTTGGACATATTTTGTCCCGACAGAAGTTTTCCCAGGGCAGGCCTACTGTACGGTTTTTAATTGTATATATTTGACTCTACATGTACAGTCTTCAATAAACTGTTGTTTGGTTTCTGCTGAAGACCTTTTCATGCAACACCTGTGCTAATGCTAATGCTAATGTTTCCCCGTTTTCATATGACTTGTTGATGATGAATTTGTGTGGGACATTTTCACTGCAGACATGAATCCAAAAAAGTTTTGCTTTATAAATGTCATAAAATTTTTCAACTAATGCCTAGCTACCCTAGATGCACACAGTCATTGAGAAAGAATGAAAAACTAACATTTTTAGGGAAAACCCAGATTTATTGGATCGACAAGCTAATGTTCATGGTTTTAGTTCCATTCTGCAACCTTTAAGCATTTTTTTTTTTTTAATGGCTGAACTGATTGGAAGCGTAAAGCTCACTGGATACATCTGGCAGAAAGTCTGACTGTAGACAAACAGGTATTGAGAATTAACTTTAGTCAGGGACATTCCTGGTCACAGCATAAATATTAATGTTATCCCTCTCTTCCATAACCTTCCCAGTGTGTCTTCAGATAGTCTAATCTACTTTTCTTCCAGACTTTAACCTTTTCCTGTTCACGATTCTATCTCGGTCACAGCATAATCAATTATTCTTTCAATACACCAAGCAAATTACCTCAAGGGCCGAAAGCAGTGCTGTGAAAAAGCAGTTGGTGAAATTGTTGAGTAGCATTATCTGTGAATTGGAACAGAAATTGGAACTTTTGAAAAACGTACGCAACCAGAACACGAATCCCAAAAATGTCAAATCATAAAGCGCTACTTTATGAGCCTTTTCATCGTTTCCTATTTTTGACCTGGGTTGTTATTCACACAGCAGCTAATAACTATTTACACAGGAAAAAAAGAGGTAGGAGGTGGTGCGCCACTGGTGACCTTCCTGTGTGAAACGCACACTGAACAGAACATGCAAATCATTTCCAGACAGTAATTACCTACTAGAAAAGCGGAGCAGTGTACATACTCCAAAAGTATTATTCACTCCAACCGCCGATATTTTTTCAATTTTACACCAATTTAATTTTATGTCAGACGATTGCTCCGACTGGAACGCTTCACACGTTGCGTTCCCGGTGCGTGAATATAATGACCACCCAATGCAAAAGGCGACATAGGTTTAAAGGTTCATAAAAGTGTTCACACAAACTCCTGTGATGTTTTTGAGACGGGAATTCTTTTGAGATGAACGAAGCCGGTTTTGGTGTCGGCTCCACCCGTCGTTAAAGCTTTTGTAGAGTTCAGAATCGGAACTGATTCAGCTGAAGTCACAAATATGTTTCCTTTTGCTACAAAATTATACTTTACATGTGGTTCTTAAACTGGATATCAAAGGTGTTACTTTATGTTGGAGGGGGAGAGGGGCAAATCCACATTTTCATTCATTTATTTTCCAAAGCTGCCGTGTCCCATTCAGGCTACCAGTGGGGTTGGAACTGATCCCAGCCACCCTGATGGCCGGACTGCAAGTCCTCCTGTGTCTGAGGGTTAACCATTGGCATAAATTAGCTGACAGGTTGTATTGCAAAGTGCTAAGCAGTGTCATACTGTAAATCCGATTGCTTCTGATGTCCATGTGGCGAAGGGATTACTCTTGCTGGCTCCCATAATCCACATGGACCCACCTACTGTATTTGCAGCAAGGTGTGTGAATGCCGTCCTGCTGGTTCAAAGTCACAGATCCATTCACGCCTTTGGGAATAATTGGGCACATAAGAGTGTTTACCTTACCTCAAGTGCGTTTCAGTTCTCAAGTCTACTCAGAAACGTTTGGGCAACTCCTAGATGTGGAGGGAAAACGAGCAAGACACGAAATATTTAGAAGTTTCAAACATGTGAACCCCATTATTATGTTGGGCTGCTGATAGCCTGGCCCATAAATCCAGACGATTCCCAGTTTATAATCAGTCCTTAAAACTGGGAGTGCAGAGAGGACAAAGTTGTCTTTTAAACACTCACTTCCTTTTACATCGTCATCACTAACCCTCATTAGTTTCTTTATTAGTGCCTCACCAAAGTGTGTGTTTGTGTGGAGTGTCTCCATGTGTTTAATTAAAAGCAAATGGAGGCGGCACAGCGAGGGCGGTGGGGGCACAGATTGCTGCCATATGCTTCTCAGACCGTGCCACATCCAAGGCGGGCGGATAATCCGAGAGGTGCGTCAAGGATGCTTTCAGTTGCCACGGGCAGGACAGACGATGACGTGCGGCCATAATGGCTTCGGTTCTGTCTCTGCAGGATGTCAGGTCATGCTTTCAGAATTACAGCCAGGAAGAGGAAGGTTTGTTCTCTGAGACTGAACCAGTCAGACAGTGTGAAGGCTAAGCATTTCTATTTGCTCCTAATATGTTTGAGTCTACACATGCTCCGGCCGTGGAGAAACATTTATTTTCTCGCCTTATCAATGTTTCTGGTTAAACCATAAACACGTTAACGACTGGTGGGAAATCTTGATGTGTTCCTTATATTACATAGGAAAGTAATGAATCCCTTCTTCACTTCCTTTCACAACCCTTTCAGAATAAGAGTTTCTCGTTTTACGTCACTTTGGGTTACCACAAATATTTTCAGTTGTTTAAACTTTGTCCAAATCTAGAGGTTTATTTTTAACTTTCTGAATGTTTGGGAGAATTGCATTTACCACTGTATGGGTCAGCCATCTTGGACTACCTTCCAAACGAAGGTTTGCTGGAATTTCAGCCCATTCCTCCCGACAGAAGAGCTGAAACAGAGTCTGAATTGTAGGCCAGCTGACTCTCACACACCTTTTCTGCTCTGCCAAGTCTATGGCACTGAGATTAGAGCTTTGTGATGGGTAACCCAGGACATTGACTCGTTTGTTCTCAAGCCACTTTGAAACCGATTTGGCTGCTTTATTAGGATCATTGTCTATTCGAAGGACCCACTTCTGCATAAACTTTGCCATTTTGGCTGATGTATTAGGGTGCTGCTTTAACATGGCTACATTGAGTGAAATGCTGCAAAAGTAACTACACAACATTTCCATTTTACTTTAATTAGACTACTGGGTGTTTCTCCAAAAATTAAAGTCTTTTTCTATAAGTGTATTTGCAAGTTGCAAGTTGTTTTTTTTAAACCCCACTTTTGAAACAATGGCTTCATCCACTCTGAGCGGCCCTTCGGCCTATGTTGGAGCTGGACTCAACCTTCTTATACGTTTGAAAGGCGTTTCTTGTTTGGTCAGTAGATCCCAGCCAGGGATGTCCTACCTGAGATTAAATTATGGAAATTCAATGCTAATCATCACAATCTGGCTCTAGTTTTCAGTATCTCTAAAAATCGCTCTGTTGGTAAATGTTTCTGCTTCCAACTCATCAACTTAAAATCCAGAAAAATTCACTTTCTAAAGTGTACCTATGAGAGTGAAGCTCATCACCTTGAGTTAGTTCTCGAGAAACTGCTGCAATTTAGCAAATAAAAATAGCTGTATTTACTTTTTTTTTAACAGATGAATGCCAAATTGTCACAAATGCACACATAAGCAACTTGTCTTCCGACAGCAGCAGCGAGTTGCTGACTGGCCTCGATGAACAAGGGAGGCATGTGACCAGTAGGAATGAGGCCTCGCTGCACTGTCTCCACCCACAGGACCATCATGTGTGTTCAATTACTGTGGCAAGAATGCACAAACATCAAGCAAGAAATCACTTTTTACAAGGGCACATGTTGCAGTTTTTTAATGTTTGCAACTTCAGAGGGATATTTACCCTCCCCGACCTCCCTTCTGCAATGGCGGCAGTAATCCCCCATATTCTGACACCGTATCTTAACATGTCAGGTATAATGGCTCTGTAAGTCTGTGTAAAAAGAGGGTCAGGAGGGCGGAGTCGGATCATCCTCCGCTCACAGACACCGCTCTGTTTCCACTCGGCTGTCCTCTGTGGGACGGGCTCGCTGCTTTCCTGAGGTGGACGCATTAATGTCCTGTGACAGCAACCCTGCTGTCCATCTGTCTCTCTTCTCTTACTTTTTTTTTCTTCTTACCAAGTCGCTCTAAACTTCCTCAAGAAAATACTGAAAAGGACATGGATTTTCAAACCGTACAAATATCAATTACGACATGTAGAGGCCTTTATTGGGCATCCTTCCTCCACAAGGGGCTCCGATTCAACATGTATGTTATAAACAGTTATCCGTTTGCCACGGTCACTCAGTCTGACAGGTGGCTTGGAGGAAACGTTGCCAGTTTTGGGTTGAACAGCACCAAAAGGGGCGCTTCGCCACGAAGGAGAGCTGCATGCTGGGGCATCTTAGAGCCACGCTGCCAGAAGGATCCATCTGGTTCAAGATGTCAGCCCCCACCGCTTCTCCTAACTCCTTTGAGTTTATGGGAGTTAGCTCTGGTCTCAGGGGGTGGCTCCATCTGTGTGGCACCTGTAAGCAATCACAACAGCTAATGAAGCTTAATGCAAGGCAGCATTTGGTGGAGAGATTCCATGAAGCACGTTAATTAGGCTTAAGTTTGTGCCTTTCTTTCTTTTTTTTTTGGCTGGTTTTCTCCTGCTTCGAGCTCTCTTTAGCAGATGATGATGGATGAACTGTTTAGTCCTCCAGCTAATCACCATAATGTCGAAGCGTTAGGATCAGAGACACTCTGGGGCAACGGGTCTGAGAGTTTGACTTGGGTAGATGCCATCGAGAGACTCACACTGTGTATCAAAATGAGAGATATTTACAGCGCACTGCAAAATTGTGGATAGATCTTGAACTTTTTCACATTTTATCACAGCATAATCTGAAATCTTTTGTTAGTTTTCAGGAATCTTTGCATGTGAAACTCGTGAGTGTTGCTTGAATTTGTATTCAGCTACTTCAGTCAATACTGTCAATTTTTTTTTGGTGTATATCTTTACCAGCTTCGCACATCTAGAGCTTGTTCTTTTGGGAACAGCAACTTTCTGGTATTGACAGATTATCGAGTGGATTTCCATTTAGACTTTGACTGGGTCTTTCAAGCGAATAAGCTTCAAGTTACTCTTTTCCATTTTAGAGTTGGCTTCATGTTTCGGGTCGTTTTGTTGTCCTGCTAGAAGAAAGACGCTGTTTAAAGTGTTTTGCAGATTTTCTTCCAGGGTTGACCTGTACTTGGCTGCAAGCTGTGAACATCTTGCTCATTATCACTATGCTTAACTGATGCGATCGCATTTTGAGGAAGTTAGTTTGCAGCCCCCACAGTATTTTTGCAATAAGACAAAAGCATTCAAATTTGGTCTCGTTTCACCAAATTTGACCAAAACTTGACCAAATGTTTGACTTGTGGTGGTTTTCTTGAACCAGTGGCTTTCTTCTTGCCAGTCTTCCATGAAGTCCAAATTTGCAGAGTGGCGTCTACAGATTCTCCCAGCTGAGCTGTGGATCTCTGCAGCCTTTCTAGAGTCACTATGAGAAGTTTATATGTTTTTTTTTTAATGTTAATTATGACCACAATTCACGTGCACATGTTCAGAGCGACCTGCTAAATTCCCCTGACGTCCGCTCCTCATCTTCTTCCACTTAGATCATCTTCAGACGCAGTCAGCAGTCCAATCAGGAGTCCTTTTTGAACGCCAGGTGTTATAAGTGATTTGTGTCATTTCATTGTCACATTCACATGCTTACACAGAACAGCATGTATGTGTGTGTGTGTGTGTGTGTGTGTGTGTGCGTGTGTGTGCGCGCGTGTTTGTTTGTAATACCTTGTGGAGACACATACGACGTTGTGGGGACCCACTGCTCTTTGTGGGGACCGAAGCCCGGTCCCCACAAGAGGAAACGCTGTTTTTGAATTGGGTCAGCTTTCTTACTAAGGTGTGAATTGAGTGTTGTATAGGATTAGGTATGTAAGCGTTAGAGTTAGGATAAGGGTTAGGTTTATGCTGTAGAAATGATTGGAAGTCAATGGAAAGTCTCCTCCACATCTAAGTCTGTTTGTTCCACTCTGATGTGGAAAGTTGTCAGTGAAGCTCCGTGGAGACAAGCGAAGAAATAATAGCTCTGGTTGTACGTTTATCAAAAACAGAGCAGCGTTCTGGACTCTGGTGGATCGAACATCACCAAATACACACGTAAAACACAGGTGATGTTCAATTAAAATCTCAATAAGGGAAGAATTTGAACTTACGTTTGTCTCCTAATCCCCACATTCTCCTCTACCACCTCACAAGATGGCAAGAGAGTCAGATTTACTCTCTTTTTTTAACATCTTTATCATTAGCAATTGTTTCGATTTTCATCATATAATAAAAACAATTTTGAGTTGCAGTCTTGGGCAAGGTAGGATGCACTGATGGATTACAGCAGAAGAGTAACAGCGCCATCTACGTTTGAATGACTGTACTGCCCTTTTGTAAGCCTGCCAAGCAAAAACACTGGATAAATGAAAAACCAAACCACTGGTTCCTCTAAATAAAACTGGATCTATTTTAGGAGATCATATTTACTGTATTATGTAATGACAGCTCCTCTGGGATGATAATTAACTAATCGTTTGGTAAAATAAGAGCTAACTCTTAGTTAGAGGCATTTAGCATGCAAGTTATTAACTGTGGAAAACGCTTCAAGTTTGATTCCACTGAAACGACAAATGGACAAAGAGAACTTTATAATTAATGTCTAATTTTGTGTGAATTAAGGCCCATTTTTAAGATTCACTACATATACACGACTCAAGATCCCAAATTAACGGAAGGGAAAACATTCTTTTGTAATTTAATAAAACCAAAATCTGAAAAGTGTGGTGTGCGTTTGTGTTCACACCCAATTTACTTTGATAGCTTAAAATAAAATAGAGGAAGCAGAGTCATGTAATCGCAGTATGAATCCAGGTGTTTTGTAAAGGTTTAATGAAAGGATACTGGTAAATAAGCGTGATGTCATGACGACCAGGTCGAGAATAAAGCTGTGAATTTTGTTCACATGTCACATAAACTCCAGATTAAGTACGGTAAATTTTGCAGTTGATACTTGACAAAGAGCGATCTCTGAAATTCATACTTCTCCTGAGAAACTGCATTATGTGTTGCTGAGTGTTCCCTTTCTGGATTGGTGCTGAGAGAGCGACTGCAGAAAAATCTACCAATATGAAATCCCTCTATGAAACATTACATTGCCAAGAAGAAGGAAGTATGAGCACCACCGCTGAACTGGCCCTGGAGCTCTCAGAGTTTCTTCACAACGCAGCAAAAGACAAAAACCAATAAGAAAAAATAGCATCCTGTTCCACTTTCTGGGAGAGTTTCCATTAATTTCACTCCTGTTAGGTGTCTTATCAACACACGACAGAGTCCAAAGGCAACAGTGGATGATTTATTACTGGATAGGAGGAGGCAGTGGAGATCTGACAACTCGGTGAAAAACACATTGCAGACACAGATCATGTAGCCGCCGCAGCACAGTCGACCTGCTGTGTGTGTGTGTGTGTGTGTGTGTGTGTGACAACTAGAGCAAAATTGCACCGGTATGGAGGTCAATGACTGGATACAATAACTGAGTAGCGATTCATTGAAGATACAATGATTCATGGAATAAAACTGACAAAGGATGAATATTTTTACTTAATTTCCAGATGTGGAAAACTGAGGTGTGGCTACATCCTACATCCCTAAATGCTTCGTTTGAATCTGTCTTCAATCTGTCCAGGAAAAATCCCAGTACCATTTAAAGCGTCTCTCGTGATGCTCTGCTTTACAACTTGGTCTCCACTCTCTCTCTCTCCAGGAAGGATTTCCCACAGACCGTGATGGCTTTAAACTCCTCCGAAATGTCCACCAGAGTCTTCCCCTTGGTCTCGGGCAGAAGGAAGAAGGTGTAAAAGCTGCCCAGCAGGGACATGATGGCAAACAGCGTGAAGCAGTACGAGCCGAAAGCGTCCTGCGGAGAAAAAGTGGACAAAGCAGAGAGAGTTGGTTAGATTCGTAGCCAAGCGTGCGGCATGCAGTTTGGTTGCTTTGGGGTTCGGGGGGGTTTACGCACAATGATGAACGGGAAGATCAGGCCCACCATGGCGGACATGAACCACCGCTGCAGCCCCATGAGAACGAAAGCTGCCACACAATCGGACTGAATAAAGAGCTCGCTGCTGAGGGTGGCTGTGGCGGCGCCTGGGAGAGGAATTGAGCACATCACATTTAACCAAACACTAAATTTGAGGCCTGTGGTTCTAACCTGACAAATAGTAAAATACCGAAAGAGTATGGATGTTTTTGAAGGCTCTGTGCAACATACAGCTTTTCCTCTGAAAATGAACCAAAGGTTTAATGTGTGGCTGCGACGTTCTCACCGGGTCCTCCGCAAAAGGAGATGATGAAGAGGAAGATAAGAGAAGTAACAACATAGGGAGCCCAGCTGAGGTCCTGCAGGAGAGACACAACAATTACAGTTACTATCTGCACTGTTTGCATATTTCATCTTAATGACATGTGTGTGCTGAATGGATTTAATGTGTCCACTGTTTTCACTGACCGTTGGCAGCTCAAAGATAACATCAATGTTCTTGTATCTATCATTCGGTCTCCTGTACCGCTAATCATTATTTTACCTCATCCTCTGTGCCTTGGTTGTGTAAGTTATGCCCATATTTGAAATGTAGGAAATAGATTTTTTTTTTCTCACCAGAGAGAAATTTGTGATCTCTCTGTAATGATTTTATGTTTTCCTTTTACTCCAGTCGTGTCATGTTTACCTTCAGGTTCAGCAATACTGTTCTCATGATCCAGATAGCAGATATGACGGCGTACCCTCCCCAGAATAACGGCCTCCTCCCCATGTGCTCGATGAGAAGACTCTGTTGGAAACAGAAGAAAAGAAATTAAAAAGAAGGAAGTGGCCAGCTTTAGTTAAAATTTCGTACAATGAGCTTTAAGCTGGAAGAGTTTAATATTCTCTCTCTCTCTTTTTTTTTTTAGCATGTATGGTTCCTAAACATTATTTCTCATAAAACATTTTCTCCAGACTTGGATCTTGATCCTTTTACAGTCATTTTTAAAGTGAAAATTACAAGCAGTATCAGTTGGAAGTCGTGTACTCTATTTGTCGGGGTTTGCACCAGCACAAAAACAAAACTGCAAGGAAGGAATGCAGTAAGGAAGGAATAGAGTTAGGACACAAAGGAGAAAAGAAATGACAGAAAAGAAGCAAGAGAACACAAGGAAAGGACTGAAAATGGAAGATGGAATGAAACAAGAGAGGAAGGAAGGAGGCAAGAAGGAAACAAAGTGGAGGGAAGCTCCTCTTTTTGTTGTGTTGTAGAGAACACAAAAAGCTAGGGAGACAGACAGATACAATGTTTAGACAATGGGATTTGGAATCAAATCTGGCAATACAAATATTTTTTGTCCTTTAATTTAATTTTTCCCAGAAAACTGGGAACCCTTTATCTAAAAGCGAGGCAGCTCCAACCAACAATAACACAACTATTGCTCTACATCCTCCGCCATGTTTGCCCTGCTTCTTACAAACACACAGCAACACATCCCTGAGCTGCCTGCCTTTTGCTCAATCTGAAGCACCGAAGGGGAACAGAGTCACGTTAGAGAGGGCTGTAAGTCTGCTCACACAGGAGATGGAGGTAAGGATTTCGGTTATTCCGAGACCGAGGGTGACGTAGCGGATCTTGTCTTTAGGAACTCCAGAGTTCAGGAAGATGTCAAAGGAGAAGGTGTTGATCTGGGAAGGAGGACGATGAATTATTAAGACTGTTCCGTGCAGTGTGTCTTTATTAATTTATTTTTCTAATCGTTTCTTGCTGCAATCACGACAAGAAAAGCGCTGTGACTTGCTTGAATTTTAAGCAACAATTAAATACGACACAGTGGACTTTGACTGGGCCTGTTTGGTGTTCTGCGGCCTTGTTTCATCCCAGTCAACTGAGACCGAGACGTGTTTATTTCTAAATGTCGGGCATCTCTGTCTCACCGCAGACATGCCCGACATCTGATTGCAACTGAAAACGACGAGCGTGGTGATGAGCTGCCATCGGACGGTCCGGTCTCTCATCAGCCGCAGAGGACTCTTCGGCGGAGACGCTTCAAGAGCCATGTGCTCAATCAGCATCTCCTCCATTTCCTGTTTATAGTCACCCTTCCCCCACAAACTCTGAAGGGCTAGGGCGGCGACAAAATAAAAACATTTTTAAAGCAAACACAAGAGAGAGCTTGTTCCTACGTGGTTGTAGCAGAGAGGGGAAATGCGTACCTCGCTTGCACGCCTTATCGTCTCTTTTCTCTATGAATAAATATCTGGGCGCTTCTGGGAGGAAAGGCAGCACCAAAGCCTGAACCGCTGAGAAACACACGGGGACACAGAGGACGATGTTCCACAGGTCACGGCGGCCAAGGATCTCACTGCACAAAAAACAGAACAAAACAAAAACAAAATGATGATCCTAACTTAATCACTGTCTTACTTTATAAAGAGGTGACGCAGACTGACAGCAGATGCGTACCTTAATCCAAAAAACTGTCCGGAGAGTTTACCGAGTGAATTAAAAGTGGCTAAAGTCAGAGTCACTCTGCCTCTTATCTTCCTGGGTGAAATCTCCCCCAAATACATTGAATGGAGACTCCATCCTAAACCTGCGACACACATGTCACCATCTGCATCATTAGGTGTTACACCACCACACAAACTACTCCCAGGAGTGTCAAATGATGCAGAATTATTCATAGTAAATATCAGAAACAAATGCTCACCCGCTGAGTATCCATACAGCATCCGCGCCACGATTATCATTTCAAAAGAGTTAGCCGTCTTGCTGGTCAGCATGATCACTGCCCCCATAACAGAAATCAGGCTGTTGCAGATCATGGCTCTTTTGCTGGGCAAAGAGAGTCAAATTCGTGATTCGTGTCTTCTTCAGCTGCACACGTGATGATGGAGAGGTGTGATAATGTGGGTTTATTAAAAATGTTTGTTGACATGTCTTAATCGTATCCTGCAGAACAAGGGTCATTTTCAGGACACAGTGCTGTTCCTTGTACATGTTTCTTCAGGTAATCAGACAATTCCATATTTTTAATTTCTACTGATGATTAAAAATGTGTTACCCAGAACAGCAGAGCCCTGTGTGTAGAGTTGATGTTAAGTCATGAACTGATTACACACACATCTTTTGGTGGAAAACTGAGCCTTTTGCCAAGCCTGAACTAACGAGGGCAGATGGCGATTCTAAAACCTTCTAACGCCTGAGCTTTAAAACCAAGAAAGGACTTAAGTAGAACCGGTCTGACGCCATGAAGGAGGGGAACAGGTCTCCAAAAGCAAAACATCATACTGCAAAAACTGATGAGAAACAAAGTGATTGACATCAATCTGGATCACGAAACCATTTCTATATTTTCGGGGCAACAATTTGGCGATGTTGGCAGGATTCCGTGATCATGCAGTGGAGGGTAAAAGTGACAAAGTGATTGTCTATTACTTATTTAAAATAAGTGATCATTTGAGATTAAACACGCTTGTTTTCCGGACTTGATTTGTTATTTGCCTGGTTACCACTGCATAATCTCAAACAGGAGCATACATATAGTTTTCAGTTCCCACATTCGCGGATACCTGACCTGTAAGCCACGTACACACACCTTCCCAGTTTCCGTGAGAAGAGTTTGACGCTGGCGGCCCCAAACAGTCCCCCGACAGCATACATGGAGACGATGAGAGACCAGATCATGGTGACTTTCTGAGGACCTGGAGGCTCTTTGTACCTGTCATACCAGCTGCTGTTGATGAAGTGCTGGATGTACTGGAAAGGCATCAACAATCCGTATTGTGACGAAACAAATAACACCAAAATGTGGGAAAACTGAGAAACTGAGCTTGCTTTTTTTGTTGTTGTTGTTGTTTGTTTTCTTACTGGTGAGGGAGAACTGAGTCCGGTTACGTGGTAACCAGAATGGAAACTTCCTCCACAGCCCAAAACGATGATTACAAGCAGAGCATTCCCTTGGGTCTGAAATGAAGGAGTGAAAACATGATTATGACCTACACAACAGACATGTTCATTTTTGTTTTTGAAAAGGCATTTGAAAATCTAGTGTTTTTAATGATATAATTTCCTTCTTTACTTTGTTCTATGTTTACATGAACTCTAGTTAAAAACGTTTAAAATAGATTTTGCGTAAATACTGAAAACAAATATATTTATATTTTAAAGTAAAATAGCCATGTAGTTGCGATTTCATTATTGTTTAGTTTCTTTCTTAATTTTGTTCAGATGTAAAAAAAAAAAAAAAAAAAAGTCTGTAGATTTTTTTTAAAAAAGTTGTTAATAAGCAAGAAGCAGAATTACTGTTAAAAAGCAGGAAGTGTTTTCTGCACCAAGGTCATGATTGGACCAAGGTCTAATTCGAGCAACGTCACCGCCTCAACACAGAAAACGCAATTACATTTGAATTACTAACTTTATTTTATTTTATTTTTAGAGTCAGAAAACCTATAAAAGCTTAAAATTGTGAAAGAAATTAAACCTGATCTCCATTCTTAATGGCTTTAAAAACCAAAAGTAACTTTGAATCAAACTTATCTGCAGATGGAATCGGAGTATTTTCTGCTAACCATGACTCGGATTAGCTTTGATGACTTTTTAGGGTTAAACGCCATGTTGAATTCAGATGAGAAACTGTGTGCTTATAATGATGTTTGACCGTTACATAACCGCAGTCCAGCTAAACTTGCATGAGTAAAACAGGGACTGACTATGTGGAGAAAAGTGAGACATGCATAATTGAAGCATAGCTCCTTAATATAAAGTATTCTGCTGAAACAGTTGATGGAACCACAATGCTGTTCATTTTAATTGATTATTCCATCTTTAATATGTTAAGAAAATAGGAATTTAAAAAAATAATTAAGCAAGACACAACCCACAATGACTCAGCTAAAACTATGATCTAAATAATTTACTACTTAAAACAATGAGTGGCTAAAAACAAGATGGATGCCAGTGTACATGTTAAGCTAGTCATGTAAATTTGTACAAGTTTTTTTTCTTTTTTTTTTTTTTACCTGAAATGCCAAATAACAGATATGCAAATTAAAAGTTATCATCACTGTGTCTGATATTGCCACATACATGTTTCTTTTCCACTGCTCTTTTCGGCATTTACATGTTTTGAATTAAAAATCATCGCGTCATGTAACAAATAGGTTAGAAATCTGTGGAACTCCTACCAGTTGGTGAAAGAAAGTTTCCATTCTGTCTTTACGGCCTTGAACTTTGCAGTCCACAAATCCAGATTCCTCAGACTGACCGCTTTAAAAACCCCAGAGGCTGCTTATCATTAACCTGTTTTGAGTAAAAATTAAGCACCAGAAACAGGCCGTCAGTCTGCTGATTGGAAGGGACAAGAATTGTAAGAATCTGGCTGGAAGTGAAAAGTGAAACAGACAACTCCCAGACGGAAAATAATGTTAAATGTGCAAATTCACAGTTCGATTTTATTTAGCAATTTTGAGAATTAAAAACTTACATAAAAGGCACCCACCTTAAATTTAACTCTGTACATAATTTAGATACTTAACTCTACAAGTTATGAACCATTACATATAGTTGAAACCACACATTTACACTGTAGCCAACTATTTTGAGAAATGCACGACTCCATCATGCAGAATGGCACCACCACAACATGATGCTGTACGGCATAGCAATCTTATTTTATATAAACTTTTGATGTTGAAAAAAGTGATAAAAAATATTTTAAAATATCTGTAATAACTAATTCAAAAGAGGAAATGTCCATCTCATTTAATGTCAGTAAGGATTGTTTTTTATGCAGTGTATCTCATTCCCACTGTGTTTTCGTAGAGTTTTATTTCATAAAAGGACTGTTCCTTTTGCGAACAATAAACATGAGTTAATTGTGCGTTAAATCGCGTAAAACTACTTGCTCAGCATTAACTTGATTGCTTTTTAAAAAAAAACATTGACGGAATCGCTGCCTGTTGGGTTAAACATACGTGTTGCTTGATGTCCGCCAGGGGGCAGTAGTATAAAATTATGTTCATTCCTCCTGTTGTGCTCCGCTCTTTTCTCATGTCGCTCCAGCGGAAACAACATCGTTCAGTGTTTCCCGTAGTCATCGTTGATAGCTGGGTAACAGCGAAGAGTGGATCGCATCTCCACAAAAAAAGAGCCGCTTGTTTACTAGTTTGCTTATTTATCAAGAGACAAAATGCCTCTGGAGAACTTGGAGGAAGAGGGTCTGCCTAAGAACCCCGATTTGAGGATAGCTCAGCTGAAATTTCTGCTCACAATGGACGGCCACCGACGAGACGAGAAAGTGAAAACCGAGCTAATGGATGCTATTAAAGCTAACAGTGAGTTAGCCTTTTTTTTTTTTTTTTAAACGGAGCGATTTTTTTACTAATACAACTGAACCATTAGTTGACAGCTGTTCATTAGACAGATAAGCTTAGGGAATTGTTTTAACTGAGGTGTGAGTGATGTTTGAAAACAAATATGGCTAAAGTAAATGCTTAGCTCGAGCATTAGCGTGTTAGCTAACACTGTTAGCGTCGAACAATAAAAAGTTTAAAATGGCTTTTTTTGTTTTACAAAACTAGTAAAACACCAACAAGACAGACTTTTGCTGACTTAATTTCTTTATCATTTTTGTGACGCAAAAAGACATGAAGTTGGAGTATGGGGGTACTTAACACCTTTCTCACCCTTATACCAAATATTATGCATATTCACAATCTCGCATTGATTTAGATTTGGTGTCTTGTGAATGAGGCGCTAAATGACAGCCGGATTTCTGTGTGTGTGCTTCAGACATGGCGCCGTATTATGAGGGTCTGTGTAAGGAGCTGAAGTGGCCCTTGGACTCTGAGCTGCTGAGCAAAATGAAAAAGGCCAACGAGGAGGAGCTGAAGCGCCTGGACGACGTGCTGGAGGATGCAGAGAAGAACATGGGAGAGAGCGAGATCCGGGACGTGATGATGGCCAAAGCGGAATATTTAATCAGAATCGGAGATAAGGTGAGAGAAGCTTCAGCGAGGACACGGAATGTGTTCAATGCATGTTAAAAATGAATAAATAATTGATGTACAGCCGGTAAAACCCTCCAAATCTAGTCATTAAAAATGTATGCAAAAAGGTTTTTTAATGCGTAAAAGTTATTTTATGACCTACATAATCATGAGAAACACAGCTGACTTCATTGTTTCTCAGCACAGTCACATTGAGGGTAACCCATAAAAGATGAAACTTTTTGTTGAGCAATTTCATAGGAACAAAGGCCACAAGATGTGCTTTAAACAGGTAAAACCTACAGACTGTATTTGAAATAATTCCAATAAAAAAGTAGTAGCCAAAAATCAACCAATCATAAAGCATGAAAACAAATAAATGACTTTAAAGCAAAAGAACGATTCATTTAGACAGAGAAAACATTCACAACAAACTCTACAATAGCGTACAAATAGAAAATATTAAAAGCACTGTCTCGAAATTTCAATACAGTAAAAAAATCTGTAAAATTAAGTTATGAATAAAGCAATAATGAAAATAAAGTTAAGCTAAAACCAGAAAAGACTGTAGTAAATTTACCTTAAGTCTGTTTATGATTTGAATGTTTTCGGCTGCGTGTTCATCTCCCTCATGCGTCTAAAAGTCTTGTGACAGCTATAATTAATCACACGATTAAGCATGTTCTCTCTAATATAATGCATTACTTTTAAACGAATTGAATCTATTCCCCTTTTTTCCCTGTGCGTCACCGCAGGAGGGCGCGCTGACGGCTTTCAGGAAGACCTACGACAAGACGGTGGCTCTGGGCCACAGGTTAGACATCGTCTTCTACCTGCTGAGGATCGGCCTCTTCTACATGGACAGTGACCTCATCACGCGCAACTCGGAAAAAGCCAAGAGGTTCGTCCCCCCTCGTCCTCGGCCGCCTGCCGGCGTCGCCGCAGAGCATAACCATTGTGCTTCTTCTTCTTCTCTGTGCAGCCTCATCGAGGAGGGCGGGGACTGGGACCGGAGGAACCGCCTGAAGGTCTACCAGGGTCTGTACTGCGTAGCCATCAGGGACTTCAAGCAGGCCGCCGAGCTTTTCCTCGACACCGTCTCCACCTTCACCTCGTACGAGCTCATGGACTACAAGACGTTTGTCACCTACACAGTTTACGTCTGCATGATCGCCCTGAAAAGGCCCGACCTCCGCGAAAAGGTAGGGAGAAGACGTGGTTCCGCGGTTCCCAGGGTTAAACAAACTGAAATGAACAAAAAAAAAAGGTAATTAAAGGGAAAAGACTGTAACTACCTGGAACTAGTTAAAACATACTGAAATTAGAGTTAAAATACCTGTCAAATTGAATTTGTTTTTTTTCCCCCCAACACAAGCAGTTTAGCTCAGCTGTGGGCAAATTACGGTAGTCTGCAAAAGTTGGAATAAATTAAAGAAGCAGAATTATCAAACAATTTTAAAACATCTTTTAAAATTACATTTTCTGTTGAGCATTCATTACCCGATCAACGTAAACATAACCAATACTTTGACCTTTTTGAATTATTTTCCTAAAAACTAACCAGGATATGAAAAAGCTAGAGCTACTACTATGACTAATAAAACCAAAACTGAAACTAAACATATTTAACAAGTAATAACTAATGAAAACAAGCAAACACACTTTAAAAACTAATTAAAACTAACCTAATTAGACACCTCACAATGAAGTAAAACTAAACTGTAATGAAAAATGTCAAACTCTAATCACCTGTCGTCCTCCTCAGGTGATAAAAGGAGCAGAGATCCTGGAGGTGCTGCACAGCCTCCCGTCCGTCCGCCAGTATCTGTTCTCCCTGTACGAGTGCCGTTACTCCGTCTTCTTCCAGTCTCTGGGTGAGTTTCTTGTCGTTTTTCAAACTAAAATAGCACAGATTGAATCTAGCATCTATCCTGTGTTGGATTAAACGGCTTTTCTACGTCGTCCTGATGCGAATGTGTTGGTTGCAGCCCTGGTGGAGCAGGAGATGAAGAAAGACTGGCTCTTCGCCCCACATTACCGCTACTATGTGAGGGAGATGAGGATCCAGGCCTACAGCCAGCTGCTGGAGTCCTACCGCTCCCTCACGCTGGGATACATGGCCGAGGCCTTCGGCGTCAGCACAGAGTTCATTGATCAGTGAGTTGCTGTTTACACCACTGATTTATAACTTATTTGTTTAGTCTGCATACAACTCTGCATGGAGTTAAAATGCTTTAATATCGCTTCATGCTATTACTTCATTTCTGTTCATCTCAAAGGGATTGTTTGGGGAGCCAACAATCATGCCACTGAAGACTTTTTTTTTTTTCTCAGTCATTTTCCTTCTCTAAACCAAATGAAACGTTTTTTTCAGTTTTAGGTCTGCTACTTTAAAAAAAAGAGATTAATTTGAAAGTTTTTGCACATCCTTACAAAGGTTAAAGGCCATATTTGGATCAGACATCCACAACCTACCAAACTGTAAAGGTTTTTGAACAAACTTTAACTTTATCCAAAAAAGGGGGGGGGAAAAGAACATTTACTTAATTAGTAACTTATTTCCAACTCAGTACTTTGTTTTATGTGAAGGTTGACAGGAATCCTCACGCTGTCGCTTTGTTTTACACCAACTAACTCGGATCTCATTTCCTCTCCGTAGGGAACTGTCCCGATTCATCGCCGCCGGACGTCTGCACTGTAAAATTGACAAAGTTAACGAGATTGTGGAAACTAATAGGTAACATTCATTTAAATACCCAAAAATGCAAGTACAGTAAACTCCAGCCAAGCTGTGAGACCTACATGATGTCCTTTCTTCTTTTTTTTTTAAACAGACCTGATAGTAAAAACTGGCAGTACCAAGAGACCATCAAGAAGGGTGACCTGCTGCTCAACAGAGTCCAGAAGCTGTCAAGAGTCATTAACATGTAACCATGGCAACCATCGGGGGGTTTTTTCCGTGATGGAGAGTTGCAAGTTTTCCTCTTGGTATTTGTCTGACAAAGTGGCTTATATTGTGTATATAATAAAACCTGTTTACCTAAAATGTCCCCAGAAGTTGACTTGACAGACAAGGCAGAGGCAGCATTTCATATAAATAACAGTATAAATTATTTTATTTACACAAACTTGTTACAAAACAAATATACTATACAATCTTTTTCTTTAAATATTAATTCTAACCTATGTTTTGTTCATGAATTACATAGCAGCCAAATACATAAGTCCAGCTGAAAATGATTCTGATGATGTATACAGAAAACAAAGATCTATACACGCTTTTACAAAGTATGAATGATGATTTTTTTTTTGTCTTTTTTTTTTTATTATTCTTTTTCCTTCCCAGACATGAGTTGGATTCTCTGTCACGTTTAACATTCCAGGTCTGCGGTGCAGATAAGAAACAAAACATCCTCAAATGTTTCCGTCTGAAAAGAAAAATCTCAGTGGAGTTTGAAAGGTGAACAAAATTTCAACATGTTGACTGAAGGAAAAGAAAAGTGTTTTTAACCGAGTGGATGAGAAGCTCTAGTTTGTTTTTGTTTTTCTTTAAGGGTTCACAGGCTGATATTTGAAACCGAACTCCAATACTTTGAACATTCAAGTAGGGTAAAGCCACCCGACGAATACTGTCCTCAAAGAGTCAGGGAGAGAAACTAATTCAGGCACTTTCTTGATTTGATATTTCTTTCAAACTGCTGCTGAGCTCATCCTGGAAAAGCTGCGATTTAAACAGGCAACGAGGAAGCAGACAACTTTTCAATTGCTCTTCTTCCTCGCAGAGATTGCCATGTCCCTATAGCACCACCACCACTACCCTCCAATCGTGAAATGTGTTCAAGTCTACACAGCGGACGACTCAAAAGTCCCTAAACATTTTTTTCTTCTTGTTTTTAAACGGGCACAGCTTCAGGCTGCAACATTTCAGACCAACAGGGGTCGCACGGAGTCGGATTAGTAGGCAACATAAAACCGTCTGGTAAAAAGCACACGTGATTCAGACCTTGGTACGTGAATAAAGGTATCTCTCATACAGACACATGCTACGGCGGCGGCGACGTCTCCCTGTCCCTCCTTTAAAGGTCGAGTACACGATTCATGAGATGCTTCGACGAACGGGATGTATTGCATCGTATAGACTTGGCAGTGAACCACTTCAAATAGTCTTGTCCGCAAGATCTCTCTCTCTCTCTCTTTTTTTTTCTTAATAAATAAATAATCTTTAAAACTGTACCAAAAAATTCAGCGTGTAGGAAAAATGCCCGTGCAAAAATACATACTTTACTATGTACAATTTGTTAACAAAATATGTATTCTCAAATAGGGACACTTGTTTGATACATAGGCTACAAGAAAACATGGTGAATTAAAGAGTATTTCTTAGAAAACGACAAAAACAAAAACTTCGGCTTTGACATCAGTGAAGGATTTTTATTTTTTTTTA
>NW_006800222.1:486878-614847 GCF_000485575.1 Poecilia formosa
TATATATATATATATATATATATATATATAGAAAGAAATCAACGGGAGTTGCTAAAAAGCTTGTTTTCTCGTGAAGCCATCTTCATGAATCTCGCACCAGAAAAACTCACCTGAAACCATTGTTCAAAAACAAACGAGCGAGTATTGCCTGTTTTTTTTTTTTTTTTTTTTTTTTTTGAGAAATATTGAAGTTTGACTGCATCTCAAATTAGAAAATCCAGAATTCAATTCAAACATTGAAGCTCAGACTTAAAGGGATCCATTTCAAGTTTTCTGCTAAGTTTGATGATTTATTTCAGCTGACAAACTGTTTCGCAGATAAATTATGAATTATTACATGAGGGATTTTTTTATAAGCACTATTGTGGGGAAGACTTTCTTACAGTTGTCCAGCAGACAGTCTAACACCTTCCACAAGCCTGGAAAAGGTATTTTGCTAAAGAAAATGAAGTGGAAGGAAAAGGTGTGCTCAAGCAAAAATAACTGCAAAGTCCATTCAAGAGTGATTCACTAAGCTTGGACTGCAGCAGGAGTTCAAGACACAGATGTAATCCAGAACGACGACAACTGGTGAAATTCTCTGTGGCGAGATATTCCTAAAAAAAAAAAGGAATTGTAGAAAACCTGGATGAGGAGATGAGGACAACAAGTGGTCCAAAGTCAACATTTGAGATGAAAGAAAATCAAGTTGCAGTGGAGAAGTGGCATCCAAGTTATTGAGCTCCAGTGTTATGTTTTGCTTCGGGGGAGTCCCATGATCTGCTGGTGTTGGTCCACTCGGTCTGATCAAGTCCAAAAAATCTGAACGTTTCGGAGCAATTCACACACTGCCTCAAGTACCAACGGGTGCAAGCAAGAGGAAGAGGAGAGACACCAGAACCAAGAACGCAGATAAGCTGAAGGCTGCTGTCACCGTCCAGCAGGCTGATCCACCTGTGCTGTACTTTTTCCACAGGCAACATTTCTAAGAATAAAAACATCCCCCTTTTTAAAAAAAAAAAATAATAAAAAATCATTGGTAATATTCTTATTATCCGAGAAACTTGACATCAGGTTTCTAATGGCTTCAAGCCTCGATCTTCAACCTGACTAGGAATAAACCGTTTCACTTTTTCCAACTAAGTAGCTGAAAGACATTTTCAAACGTGTTAGTATTATGCTAGGGTTCTATGGAGATCCAAAAGTGCCTAATTTTAATTTTTTGTTTATTTATTTATTTTTTACAAAACAACTGAAGTTGCAAACAAATGCATAAAGCGTTTATTAAATTTATAATAAACTACAGAATATTCTTTTTGATTATTAAGAACAGACCTTTATTTGAACAATTAGTTCATGGTTGGTTGCTGCAACACATCATGAACTTTTTGAGTCACAGACATTTTGAATCATTTCATGATGCACTGCAGCAAAAAAAAGAAAAGCCATGAAATAACTGAATACTGAAATAATTATTCATTATCATAAGTTTTGATTTCATTTTTTTTTTTTATGAATTCACATGGAATTCTATAACCATACATCGCGCCAAAGATTGACGTAATAAGTCGGGATATTGTTTTTTTTCTTTCAATTTGTTTTGTGGATAAATAACGCATTCATTTTTGTTCAGAACATTTCTGCAGTTTTGGCACTCCATAGCCAACAGCCGCCCCCCCTCCCTCCCTCCCTCTTTATGACCGTGAGGCGTCGTGGAAAGTAACAACCAGAGATTTGGTAGTGGTTACTCACTGGGAGGGACAATTACACCCCACAGAAGACAAGTAGACGTGCAAGTTTGTTCCAGTTAAGACGTACCATTTACCTGATTCCATGTGGAAAACATTACAATTCACATCTGTCCACACATGGCTGAGAATTTCACACCGCTTTGTGGGGATACAGTAGGGAAGTTGTGGCTTTAACGATCCCCTGCCCCACACCCCCACCCTTCTCCTCTTATAATAGAAAGTAGTTGGCAAAGCTGTGGCAGTTTTTTTGGCGAGCTTTGTGGACAGCTAAGCACAATTATTTAGTGCGCTTCACAGTTCGGGGGTGGGAGGGTAGGTCTACTGTCGCTGTGTTTTGTGTTTTTGTTTTTTCTTGTACAATGTATAGATTCAGGAAACTGAGACGTCCCCTCAGGGACAGGCTTTTCTCGCTGACAAAAGAACCGATCCAACGGGCACATCAGGTGTCCTTTTTCACATTTAAAAGCACAACCGTCTTCACCAAGTCTACAAAGACCCTTTGTAGTCCAGTGTTAAAAAAACAAACAAACAAAAAAAACAAAAAAAACAAAGCTCATTAGAAATCAGAAAAAAAGGTAACACTTGCATAATTTTTCTGGATGATTAGAAGAGTTGACCAGATTATCCGCTAGGGGGCGACTGCGTGTAACCCTCGGTCACCGAACGCGTCGGACAGTAACGGACATTTTAAAAAGTAGTTATGTTGTGATTTAAGGTGTTGGAATTAGAAACGTTGAGTCTCCTTGCAAGGCTTCTGAGATCAGGCGATGGGGGTGGAATAAAGCTGGGGACTCCAGCAGAATTTAACATGTAGGGGGGCGGAGGAGTAATATAAAAAAGAAATAAAAACACACGCACGTTTACACACTCGCTCTTGAACTCGAATGGAAATAGATCAGCTTGTTGTGTTCCCTCCATCTCCAAAACAGTTGGGAAGACCTCTTGGATTTAGTGGGGCAGAGGGGCGCAGGTGGGGCGCGGGGGTTCTGCTTTGCATTCAGTATCTCTGCCCACCTCTTTGCAAGCACACACGCATACACACACACACACACACACACGCACCTGATGCACACATGGCTTTGGGAGAAATAGTAAGGACCACATCTACTTCACTGGGCAGTCCAGATCATCTCCACCCTGAGGATTGTGGGAAGCTGAGAGTCATGTGGATTTTATTTCACAAGGCCTAGTGCAGTCCAGAACAGATTGCAGACCACTCTGGACTTTCCTCTGTCCGCCTGTTTCCAACGCAGAGGCAGGAAGTCGCTGTCAGGGACGAGCTTTTGGCTGCAGAGGCAAAAGGATAAAAAGTAGATCAACTGAAGGATGACTTGGTTAAGCATCAAGTATTTCCGAAATGTTTTATCCTACATTTCTTAAACTTTTATAGTTCATTGTTTATATCACAGGCTGTCATCCCTTTAGTTTGATAAGATCTCATCTCATTATTTTGTCAGCAACTTGAACTTCAGCCGCGCCTCAACGCAAAGCACATTTTGTCTCACTACAACTACAAACTCTTACAAACGACATTTTATTGGGGTTTTCTTTAAAAGACCAAAGCGTTGCGCTTATTTTCAAAGACGACAAAAAGAAAAACACTTTACAAATAAAAACCTGACACTTATAATGTTCAAACCTACCCTCACTTTGTAGATGAACCGTCTGCAACTTTGGGTGGGTAGAGTAACCAAAAATTGTACTCACCCCTTTGTATTTTTAAAAGTCCTCCAGTTCCAGTGTTAGATGTTCAATAAAAATTAGTTTAATGATCTTTGACTGCGTGTACTTTGCATTATTTTGCCATTATCATTGCTCTAATTGAAAACGGTCTCATAACGACAATATTATTGTTTATCGCAATGATTTCTTGGACAATTAATCGCCCAGTTACATTTATCGTGGCAGGCCGAGTGGCACAGACACGTTTACGTCTGGGACACTAACCTGATGTAAATGAGAGTTGTTGGGCAGACCCGGCGTCCCTGGAATGCTCCGGCTGTGCTTCCCGTGGATGTTGTTAAGAGCGGGGGACTTGGTCATTTTGGGCCGGCCCGGTCCGGTTCCTCCTGCTGCTCCGTCCCTACCCAGACCTCCGCCTCCGCTGTTGACGCCGCCGGAGGCGGAGGAGCTTTTCCGCTTCTTGGCCTCCAGGCGACCGTCTGCCGAGTGGTGGCTGAAGTTGGCGTGGTGGTCCGACGACGAGGCGGGCTGGTGGTGGACGAACGGCCCCAGAGAGAGCGTCGAGTCGCTGCTGTTCATCACCACGCTCATGCGCTTTATGGACTCGGCGGGGCTGCCCGAGGGCGGGCCCCGCGCCGGCGGCCCCGACGAGCCGCCCGCCGAAGGCTCCGCCTTGAGGCTGAGCGAGTTGGTCCGCACGCTGGGGCCGCAGTTCAGCCCCACGCTGTGAACGCCGCTGTGGGAGGAGGACAGCGAAGACGAAGCTCCCAACGAGCCGTGGTGGTAGGTGCTCCCTGAGCTGCCCGCGTTTGCACAGTTCTTCTTGAACGACGAAGGGGCACCGATGTACGAAGAAGAGGATTCAGAAGAGCAATGGGATGAGGAAAGGAGAGAACTGTTCTTCCTCTTCTTTCCCGAGCTGAAGCTAGTGCTGCTACTGTTGTTCGCTCCGGCGCTACCCCCGCTGGTGGAGTTCGGTACGACGGGCGCGGAGGAGCCAGAGGAGAGCTCCTTGGGCTTGAAGGATGAGGAAGATGATTTGGTAGCGGCGCTGCTGCTGCTGGATGAACGCGACTTCAGCGCCCGGCCGGAGGCTAGCGAAGCAGCTGAAGACGACGAGGATGAGGACAAGTGGGCTGAAGGCATCTGCGGCAACGAAGACACTTGTCTGGCCTGCGTGGTGCCATAGGCCGGGTGCTCAGGCCCGCCCTGGAGGGAGCTGTGAGCGTTTAAGGTGGTCCCGTAGGAGAGCGATGACTTGCTCTCGACAGATTGGCTGTAGGGGCTTTGGGGCAAGGTCGCCGGGGGGCTCAGGAAGCCTGACGAGGGAGTGCTACCGTGGGAATTTGTGCTTGTCCTGTGGAGGGATGTGAGAGAGGAATTCTCCAAGGCCAGGGGGATTTTCCTACACAGCAAGAAACACAAGAATTATTACTTTCTTTTTCAATACAAACTAAAACCTCTAGTTCTTAGTCAACTTTAGGTGAAAGCTGCAAGGCGTCTTTCTGCTGCCTCAATGCGCTTTGGGAAAGGACTCATACGATAAAACTTCAATAAAACACAACGAAGCTAAACGTTTGTAACGTGTCATAATGTGGAGAAGAGGAACGTTTTTAAAGATGAATTTCTTTCTACATTTAAGATAAAATACTTCAATTGTATATTTACATCCACACATATTTCATTGTAAGATTTTATACTTTAGCAGACTTCTTATAACATTCTGGTCATTTATGTACAAAGTATCATAAATAATGAAACCCCAAAATGCTCACATTTGGTTTAGGGGTGTGATAAAAAGCTAATTAACTGCTTTTAAATCAGTACAATAAATAAAAAAAAGAACTACTACTAAGTCTGGTATTTTCATTCATTTAAGGTAGATTGTTTAAAGTTTCACACATTTTTTTAAACAACATTCAAAGATCTGATAAAGTGAATTTAAAGTTGTAGAGAGCAAAAAGGTAGTGAAGCAGAACACTTATGTATTTTTTAAAATTGGGTGTGTTTTCAATTGGTAACTGAACACCGTAAATACTGATAGTAAATTAGTTAAAATCTACCTCTGGTTTAGCAAATGAAACCTATAAATCACTGTGAAAATAACTGCATTTGCTAAGAATTATCTGATGATTTTTTTTTTTGCTTTAGAAAGAAAAAAAGTCCAACATTTTTCCATATTTTTTCACTCATCAGGTGCTGAAAAAGTATCAAAAAAAGACAAATCACACACTTTTATAGACTATTGCATTCAGTATGTGGTGCTGAAACCAAACAAAAACTAGAGATTCTCACTTCCACATCTGAGAGTTAACGTGCTTTTCCATCATGGTGGTCAGGGCGCATCGCACTCTGTCCCACCGCCTATCAAAGGAGTAAAAGCCTCTCCCCATCAGTCGACTTCCAAAGGTACAGTACTGGGAAGAGAGGTGGGGTTTGGGTGAGAAACAAAAACAGCCATTCTCTGTTTAAAAAAGAAAAATAAAGTGTGCTAACAGGACTTACAGCTGCCGGTCGTGGGTGGTAACCTGAATAGAGAAAGTCCAGTTTGTCCGTTCCATCTTCCCGCTCCTCGTTCTCTCCCTCGTCGCTTGAGGGTCTGGATAAAACGTCTGGGGTGGGCTGGGGATGGTGCAGGGACTCGTGGACTACCGAAGGATCTCCAGAGGAACCTCCAGCGTGACTGTTGTTCAGTCTGATTAGCACAGACGGATAGAAACGTTCGCAGAAACATGCTAACCGTTTCAGAAAACCACACAAACGGGACACAGACGTGTTTGAACAAACGCGGCGCGGTGCTTACCGTGGAAGACCAGGACTGTGAAATTTGGGCTTTCCGAGTGGCAAAGGCTTCGTGGTATCAGGGGCTGGTCCGTTGCCATGAGAAACCGGGTGGGTGTCATGGCTAGGGGCGAGCTGGGGAGAGGGGTGTGGGTCCCTGAGAGGGGCAGTTTGCTGGGAATGGGTTTGGTGCAGTTCTCGTTCCCTGTCCCGCTCTCTCGTTCTGTTCTTGTGTTCTGCCAGCAAAATGTCGAAGCGCTTCCGTCGTCCAGGCACGGCCCTCCGATGGCCTAAGGAATGTGTCTGCAGGGGCGTTAAACAGGTAATAATGCAACTTTTTTCCTCACCACACTTTTTCCTTCCACTCAACTTTTCATTAAAATGCTTTAGATGCAGCACTCTGAACAGCCGGCTTCTTCAGCGACGTCCTCGTGGAGGACGCCAAAGACAACAAACTGACAAACGTTTCTGTTGAAAAGTGTTTTGAAGCCAGTCGTTTGTCATATCCAAAACAGAATTTTGGGTTTTTGTTAACTGTGCGCCTACACTTATAAACCCAGAGGATATATCATCCTGTGGTTCATAAATGTGTAATATCAGTTTCACTTTCAGAATTACTGTCATAAAGTAACTTTTTGGGGAACGCTCAAGTAATTAAGGCTCCCATATTGGGTGCTGTTCAGCAGTTCTTAGATCCAAGATAAATTTCTTTGCCTCGTCGTAATCAGAGTCCGTTCATCACTGCAGACTACATGGTGTTAAGTTCTGTATTCGGTATTAAGAAACAGCTTTTGACAAATTTCAGAAATACAGACCCCTTTCCAAAACACATCAGTGCACGTTTAAGGCGCCTCTCTGCAACCTGCATTAAAGGCCACTTCAGAACACAAGTGACAATAAGCAGAGAAACTTTACAGCTAAAAATATTGACATTTAATCAAGTCTAACAAATTTATAGTTATTTCTGCTCTCATGGTCCCATTAATGGAAAGCAACAGTAAGAGAAACTATCCAGACTCTACTTTTGTAAAACGACGATAACGCCATGCAGTTTGTCATAACTGAAGCTGCAACTAATGATTATTTTAGTTACTGATTAATCGATTGTTCTGATGATTAATCGGATAATAAAAATGGGCAAATTCAGCCGATTTTTTTCTGCAATATTTGAAATGTATTAAAAGATGCAAATAATTAAATTGATAAAAGGTTTTTTTTTTTTTTTTTTTTTTTTTACAGAATTTGAATCAGGTGAAGCTAAAACTGAGCCACTTGAGGAGTTCTGGGTAGAACATATTTACAGACAAAGCTGTTTATCGTAAATGCTTTTTTTGTACATCTTTGGCTTCATTACTGCTCCGTTGTTCCTTCAGCAATTGGCCTTTTTTTCAGTCTTTGTACTCCAAGTAACGACTAAATGATTACCAAGTTAGTTGACAATTATTTCAATAATCCATTCGTCGTGATTAATCCGATTAATCATTTCAGCTCTAGTCATCATCATGATAAATTACAATTCTGATTACAGTAAAAAAACAACACACACACACACACACACACACACACAAAACAATAATAGTAAACAACTAGTTTTTAACCAGCAGAAATGACAGAAATGTTGTCTTGAAAGAGGCTAAAGACATTAAACCATCAGCTGCTTTGAAGGTGAAAACTTTACTCATATTCACCGTAGACAGAAAAATGAGAATTTCTGCCAAAAGAAATTGTCATGTTTGAGATTAATCTCAGAATTTTTTTTATTTTTATTTTTTAGAAAACTAGAGGAAATTCGAGTTCGAAGTCAAATTTCCATGAGCAGATGTTGAAGATGCTCTGTCAACATTTGCTGAGCTAAAAGCAGTGTGGGTTACCTTGCATGTTAGTGATCTTGTGCAGGGTTTCCGACCTGTAGCATCCATAACGCCACAGTGAATATCAGGGTTGAACTCACGCTCTGCAAGCACAAAAAGTCAGGGTAAAAACAAACAAAACACAAACACGTTAGCTCGTTCGCTACCAACATGTACTGTGCGTCTGCCTTTGAAACGTTAATCAGATGAAATCTGTTTCTTGTTAGAGGTGGGAACTCTAAGATGAACAAATTAGGGAGCTGATGCAATATGTGAAAATTGAAAAACACTGCAAGAAAGAAACACGAATATCTAGAAGAGTTAGATGATTAAAGAACAACAAAAGACAGCAATCGTGATGGTATTAAATAAAAATAATCTGGATAAAAAAAAAAAAAGGTGTCTTTGTTCCCCTTCCGACTGACCTGAGACCTTCTTGTTAACGTGGCGTTTGCTACTGGTGCTGCTGTCTTGCTTCTTGTCTGCGGGGAGGCCCTTGCCGTTGGGAATGGGACCAGAAACCAGCAATGGAGGCTTTGGTATGGGGGGACAGTTAAGGCCTGGTTTAAGGGCTGATGATGATGATGACGGCAATGATGAGGACGACGACGACGACGTGGGAGTCGTGATGGCGGCAGTGCTCACAGTGGTGTTAGAAGAGGGCGTAGAGGAGGAGGAGCAGGAAGTGGCGGCGGCGGGGGCGGAGGGAGCCTGCAGCGGCTTCGCTGACAGGTTCATCTTCTCCACCTTCACAGCTGGGCTGGAAGAGAAGGTTACAGATACGAAATGTGAGAATCGAGAAAGGTGGGGCTGATTTAATGGATCTGAAGATTTAAGTTTTTGAAATATCTGGATTTTCCTTCTTTTCCCCACCAGTGCACTCCTTGTGTTTCCATATTTTGGAGTGATTTCTGGCAGCCGTCTTGTTTGACAAGCATGTTTTCCAGCTTTTGACTTTAAATTCACGTCAACTTCAGGATACAATTCATTGATTATTATTTTTAATTACGAGAACAAAGTCGTAGGTTTGGGAATTTTATGAGAACTTGACCACAACAAATAAAAAATTTAAATGAGAAATGTTCACATTCTGATGTCGGTTTTACAGGAAAGGACATATTTCATCTTTTACCACATCGGCATCTAATTATAATCAGCAACCACTGAGTCGAAGAAAGAATCACACAGACGTGTCAGATCTAGAAGCTTTTTTTCTCATTAAACCCTTTTTTTTCCTCTTAATTTTAAGATGTTATTCTGGTAAAATTCCATCATTATTCTGTTAATATTCTGACTTTATTCTAATAGTTAAACACTAGTCCTCCGTTGCACAACTCTCAGAAGCAATGACTGAAACAAAAGCCACTCTTTGAAAATATTCTCTGTCATTTGCAACTTCTTTTTTAGAAAAGAAAGCAAGACAGAAAAAATTATTAAAATCGGATCATGTGTGGGGGAAAAAAATAAATAAATAAATCGGAGATTTTATTTTTAAGCCAAATCGTCCAGACCTAGAAGTATCAAATCTTGTGTTAGAATCACTGATGCAGACGGAAGAAAACTGAGCGAGATGTGAAACCGTGAAAGGGCCCGTTTGGACAAAACCGACCACTGATCAAAACCAACAAAACGTATGACACCTACATACAAGAAGTTTATGTTGAACAATAAAGAATTCACAATTCCCAGAAAAGTTGGAACCAAACGTCCAAACTAAAAAGGATTAAAACTTACATTTTGTCAGACGAGCCCGTCCTGCACGTGGAGTGGGGAGGTCTTCGCTGAATGGTTTGCAGCTTGTCTTTGGCTGATTTCGGAAATTTTGGATTGGAGGAGTATGACGACGAAGACAACGACGACACGCTGGAGAGGGCGCTGGACGTTCGGCCGGGGATCCCTCCGCTTGGAACTCCGGCCACGGAGCCCGAGCTCAGTCCGCTGCCGGCACTTCGGTTTCTGCCCGACACCGGGAAGGGCGACGTGGAGACCGGCTTGCTGGTGGAACTGTGCCTTCTCTCTGCAAAAACGGCACAAAACAGACCGAAATCAACAAAACCAGTAAGAGCAAATGAAATTCAGAGGTGGGTAAAGGACCCAAAGATTGTACTCAAGAGTAGCAGTTCTCCAACATATTTTCACTCAAGTAAAAGGTAACTGTCCAAGAATTTACTCAAGAGTAAAAAGGTATTTGCTCAAAAGTCTCCTCAAGTAGTGTGTAACTGATCAAATTATCAGTAATACTTGAAAATTACATCATCAATTGGACCAAAATGTAAAATGAAATGGAATTTGTGGTATTTCAAGGATGGAAATGGCAATAATTCATATAAGTAATAAATAACAAAATTGGGCAAAAGAACATTTTTCCAAATCAGTTTCTCACAAAAAAAAAAAAAACTTATGAAACTAGCAAAAACTGCAGGTGTCTGTGTTTGGTGAATCTTTGGTTAAAATGGTTTGTCCTTCATTCTACATCACAATGAGGCATGAAGAGGCGAACAGACACATTGATGTTCTTCTTTAAAGCATTGAACAGGTTTTCCCCCCCAACAACAAGAAAAAGGACCATTTGTGATTCATGCCTCCACAGCCTGAAATAGAAACAGCCAATAGGTCAAGAGCTTTATATCCAGACTGAGCATCACTCAACAGCTGCCGTGCAGACTGATAAAAGGCTGCACGGGAGAAGGAAAGGTTAGGGCGAGTCTTTATTGTGATGGGGGGGAAAAAAAAGGGACAAAAATAGAAGAATGAAATATCACACATCAGATCCAAAATGAACTCTGATCGGTTGAGGAGTTTCCAGAATGAAAGACACAGTCGTGTGTCAGAGCTGGTCCAGAATCCCAGGAGGCGACCACAGAAACGTTGGGTCTCGTAACGGGACTCTCAGCTGCTAATGTTAGAAATAAAGCAAATCAGGGGTCTGAAGGCAAATTCAGCATTTACTCTGGCATGGTTCTCGTTGATGTTCTCGGCTCGAAAAAAAGAAAAAGGTTTTTAACACTGAAATTTTTATCGCTACTGCTAAGATGAGGCATGGAAGCTGCAATAAAGGAAAAGTGCATGGAGAAAGAAGACAAGAAAGGAATCAAAAACAAGAAGTGAGGGGATGACATTTATCGTATCGTTTATCAAGAACAATTTATTATAAGAATTTAAATTTATTGTGATGATTCATTTCACTGGTGGTAAATAAGAAAACAAAACTGATCGGAATGTTATTTTTGCTATTTTCTCCACACTGTTTGTTCCACAAGAGCATCAATAAATATCAGTGAATGTGACAAAAAGATTAAATGCAGTTACACACTTTTTTTTTTAAGTGGAGAAGTGAAGGTCAGATAATTTGGGTTTATTAATACCATGCCACGCAGTCACATATTACTAATAAACAGCTTTTTTTTAAAAAATCAAATGCCACACTTCCATACTGGTTATAACCTTAAAGCAACACCTAAAATGACCTAAATATATTCAGAATACACTTGTCAGTCAATAAAACATTTCAAATGCATTCATCCAAGAAAAAAGAAAGAAAAAAAAAAACATTTGTGGAAGTCTACTAGACCAGGTCTGTACCTGTTCAACAGATTCATAAAAGGGCAGGAAAGTGAACAGGCGCTCGCAGAGTCCAGTCCTGTAGTCAGCGTCCCCCCCCTCCCCCATCCCCTTGCTGGGATCAGCCGCAGAAGCTCAAACACCTTCCAGAAGACCGATGGGCTCAAAGCAGCACGTTCACATCATATTGAGACGATCTGGATGATACCGAGATCAGTGCTTCTGCCCCGGTGTTAACTCCGCATGGGGTCTTCCCGTAACGACATGAGAAGGAAGAACACGGAGTAAAAACCCAGCAAGAGACCTGCTAATCTGTATGGCCGCGTACGGTTGGAGAGCTGCACTTTAATTTGACACTTTTGTTGCAGAATTGAAAAAAATAAAAATAAAAAAATAAATAAATAAATAATTTTTAAACCGAAGCGTATCTGCAACTAATTTGATACAAAAAGTGAACCAAAAGAGGGGAAAAAAAGGGCGGAAAAAAAGAAAAATAGAAAAAATGGAATCCTGCAATTTTAATGAGTCCTGAGATTCAACGTTGCAAATATGAGAATTTACTTATAATTACTGCAGAGGGTGAATCCTCGGCTCCAGGAAACCTACAGTAAGGGGACTTAAAGCTGCTGCTAGCATGTTTGGAAAAAGAAAAACCAATTTACAGACAATATGGTCGTATAACTCATCATTGCACAACTGAAACAAACGGCACAAAACATGTTAAAAATCACCGTAAATGACTCATTATGGATGCTTGCTATCTATGATTCAGACTTTGAGTCTACAACAGTCTGGCAGTCACCTGCTGGGATGCCGTCAGTGCGGCTTTAATTTCATTGACTGGCAGGGGACTAACCTCCAGGCTCCCCACACCCCCGTCTCAAATTAACAATCACCCTGACAGGACTGACAGCCAATCTACACGTAGAAGCAGATCAGAAATAATATATCCCACGCTGGTGATAATGTTTAACGACGTAGGAGGAGCCAAGTGAACGCTTTTAGCATAATTGTAGAGGTAGATCCTTGCAGGAGCACTGCGCTGTTCTGCCTCCCCCTGGTGGCTGGTCTTGACAAGAGTTAAAGCTGTCACACTTTAGAGAGGATAAAAGGCACCGAGAAGAATCCACTGACAAATACTAGCACTAAAATGGTACTTTATCAAGTATTGATTTTTAAAAAAATGCAAGGCAGCTCTGATTGAGACTGAACTTGGGTCCTGGAACAGCTCCAATGATGTGTTTTTGCATTGATTTTAAAAATGTTTGTCTGGCCCCCATCTCATCTGATGTCCTTCCTCTTTTAAAAACTATTTACAGTACATATGTGCAGATTCTTTTAAAAATTAACTAGCTCTTATTTAACTTTTTATTGACCAGGAATAGTTAATGTAAATGTTTTGTTGTCCTTTTAGAGTAATTTACCAATTTTACTTTTTGTTTTTGCCTAAAATATGAAGCCCTTTAGTCAACTTATCTAATTAAATGCATTATATATGTAAAACTGACAACAGTGACATCGGACATGGGAGTTTTTTGTTAAATTAGCTTTAAACAGGTGTAACGCATGGCTTCGCCTTATGTATTTGAGACAGAAGATGCCCCAGCTACTCTTAAATCATTTGTTTGGCAGCATTTCAGGTTTCTACTAGGAATGAGAAATGGCAACGGAATGATAGACAAGATCAATATGCAAGAACGACTGATGGCTGGACGTCACAATCACTGCAACAGCTACTAGGAAACAGTAAATGTTGTTCTGCAGACCATGTACAGTTTCTCTTCCTAAAGTCTGAAGAGAATCAAAGAAATCTGAAAAAGAAAAACATCAGATTCTTGACTTTGTGGACTAAAAGCATTTTTTGCAACATAAATTTGATATTTTAACCTTCAGGATAACAGTTGTGTGCTTAAATGCCATTTTATTAATCATATCATAGGATTTTTTTATTAATCTGCCAAATGATTTTAAAACAAGCTCAATATTATTTAACTTCAACAAGTACCCATCCAATGTCGAGACAGCCATTTATTCACTTTTTAACAGTTTGTAAATGGGTCTTTTATCAGTGCATTCGTCCACAACTGAACTTTTGAGGACATTTATGACGTTGATATTGCCCGATAATGATAATGAATCTGGCACTCCTGCTTTACCTGATAACTACAGGTAAAGCAGTAACATAAAAACATCCTTTAAACATCTTCAGAAAGAGCAAAACAGGCCACATGACTCAGAAGCTGCACGTCCATCGGCGTTGCGTTCCCAAGACCTTGACTTAAGTTTGTAAACCCAGCCTCACAATGTCCTGACGATCAGCCTTCGAGTGACACTTACCGTAGTGTGCTTGGAAGGCTTGTGGCTTGACCACATGACCGCAGTGGCTGCACATCACCAGGTAGAAGTCGTCCTGTGCGGGACACTGACCAAATATGGGCATGTCTGTAAACGGTGGACAGAGAGCACAAGTTAAGGAGGGGAAAACAAGTTCAACCTGCATTCATCACATTCATTTATGTCTGAAACAGTCATTTGTTGTAATAACTTTGTGGTGGCTCCAAACAGGTTCATCTCAGCATAAAGGAACTCCCTTTTTTATGTGCATGAATGAAAAGATCACAAACTTTTAGTAATTTAGTTTTAAAAGCTAATTTACAGCAGGGCTGCATAAGACACAACACAATATGTTTCTTTAGTATATTGCAGAGTTACAGACTACTTTGTGTCAAACTGCCAAGTAAAATCTGCACAAGGGACTTTGCTCTTACATGGGAGGGAGCCGCAAACACGGATCAGCACTAGGTTTCTGTTCACCAAGGAGAGCAGTGACAAGACGTAGAAATAAGAGAAATGCTGATAAGAATCAAAAATAGGTTACTCAAACCTGCAAACTGAATAAAGTTTTACCCATGGTGCTAACTGGACCGCCTTGCAAACCTGGTGGCAACAGAAAGCTGGATTTTTTTAAACATTTTGTACGAAAGCTGATCGTTACGTTGGACGTTAGGACTCTTTGTTCTATTTAAAAAATTTAAAGACTTCAAGCACGTATGACTCAATCTGTGACATTGACACAGTAGTGGCAACTTTTTCTTTACCAAGTCCCAACGAGTCAAAAACATTTCCCAAAAGCTGTTCGACAGAAATATGTGGGATCAAATAAATGTGGCTGAACATCAGACCACAAACTCTGAGGGGAGGGACAGAAGAGGGCGCAGAAGAACACCTCACTGCTAAACTTGCTAGGATAACCATCAATGAAAAATCTGATAGCTTTTATTTATGGACATGAACCTTTACTGCAGCACACTCAGCGTAGTTTTAATGAAAAACAATAATTAACAACAATGGGAGAAAAAAAAAACATGATACGTTGTCTTCCTTTATATTCAAACCCATCAAACTTTCCCCCCATTTTGTCAAGTTACAAACAAACTTCAAAGCATTTTATTTAGATAAATTCACAAAGACATAGGGGAGCATATTTTTCAAGGTTTCCAACATATTTAACAACAAAAAAGTAACTAAACTGGAAAACCAAAGGCATCAAAAATACTAAGGAACGCAGCACACAGAGAGGACGGAGCTTAACATCTTTCAGTCAATATGGAAAATGCTGACAGAGAAACGCCACATGACCTTTTGCATTGAGAAACAAAGTGGTGGCAGAAGCATGGCGTGGGAAGTCTTTATTCAGCAGGGACAGGGACGCTGGTCAGAGTTGTTGAAAACACATGCAGTGAAATACAGGTGAAGATTTTGAAATCCAGACCATCGAATTTTTATTTAAACCAAACTTGCAGCTATAATTGAAGAAAGGTAGTGCGAGTGTGTTTGCTCATTTAAGTAGCCTATTTAGGGACCATTTGTGGTATATTCACAAATGGTGAAGGTCTGCATTAGGGCCACAGTCTGGTCCTAATGCAGAGGACCCTCCTTTTTTAAGAATTACAGATTACATGTAGAGGTTTGATGTGGTTAAAGTTTTGGTTAAGGTTAGGGTAAGCGATTGAGTTTGCCATAAATGCAGGTACGAAAATAAACAAAAGTCTAATATGGACAGAAATACAAACTTGTGTTTCTGAAAGCCATTAACGCACTACCCTCACAAAACATCCAAATAAACTACACTGAAGTTTATTTGGATAAAAAACCAAAAAGTAAAAAAAAAAAAAAAAAGAGTTAAAAAAAAAGGTTTGGTGTTTATGAATACTTTTACATGATGGTGAGTGTGTATGTGTGTGTGTGTGTGTGTGCGCGTGTGTGTGCAGCCTCTCCGCCCACCAACTCCACCTCACACCTTACCATGGCCCTCTCCTGCAAATCGGGAACAGAGTTTCTGTGTTGAGAATCTACAGCCAGAATCAGAAACCACCTCATTAAGGAGGCTAATTAGGAGATTGCCTGGGATGCCGGGATGAGATGAGCAGAGGAGAGAGGATACAAGAGAAGCCAAGTGGAGCCCCTCTCTCCCCAAGAGCTACTTGGCGATGGTTGTCAAGGGTTCTCCAAACATCATTGGCTGAGTCTGGAAGGGAGGAGGGCCATTAAGCAAAGACCGTATAAAAGCATCTACCTGCTGGGCTCCCTCTCAGAGAGGTCAGCGGCAGTGTTTGGATGAATTGACAAGCCTGCAGCTTCTTAATATGTCAATTGGTTGAATCCTGTTGGTCAAGTGTCTCCTTCAGTAGCCGTGGTGTGGAAAGGCTTACTGTAGAAAGTCTGGTGTGTGTCATGACATAAAGAGGGGACAGTCTTCTGTAGGATATGAAAGCCATCTATTTTATCTAAAAATAAATCAGTCATTTCTGAAGCGATGTTTGATAAAACATCAGATTTTTACTTTTTTTTTTACTTCAAATATTCAAAGCCTGAGCTTTCAGAGAGAACCCCTCCTCAACTTTGAGGCACGATGGAGCGGTGTTTTTTTTTTTTTTATTTTACAACATCCCGCCTTTAAGATACTTCACTGTATCAGCGACACAGTGACTGTATCATCCACCACAGAAAGACTAGAACAAAGTGACACGATTCCAAAGCTAGTCCAGAGGAATCGCGCTCCGAACCGGCTCAGTGAAGAAGAGGGAACGGGTTTCGCAGAAAAATGGCTGATGATCATGAAGACTTAGTTTTAGCTACAGATGAAGTGAAAGGTTCATCAATCGATTCAGAACCGCAAGTGCCTAAAGATTTCCACCCGTTAAACCCGGTTATTAAATGACTAGTTTATTATCTGTATCTTGAACAAATGAAATGCCACCATGCTGAACTAGGCCTCCAATTCAGTAAAGTGACACAGACCTGGTAAATCCAAACTCAAACATTTCTGAATGATTGTTCGTTTGTCTGTGGGCTGTCAGTCAGTAAATCAGAGAAAAGGATGCTAACTAAATAGAAATCAAAAGAGCTATTTATTTATACAGAAATACTCATTTTTATCTTAAACATTAGAATAAAAAAATGTCTAGAAATATTATCTGTTTTGTTTGCTTTTCTCCTTAAGGTCCCAATATTTTATACTCTTAAGACAATCTTGGGATGTGCAACTAAGCCTTCGCTTTATCAGGAAAACATTTATTAGTGAATCTGCTGTTGGATTTTCCAATAACATGACTTGTGAGTAAGGCATCACATAAAGTATGGGGTATCAATGCAGTGAAAGTCTAACAAGCCTTAAGATATTATTTGTATATTTGGGACTGGAAAATATTGAATTCATGCTATCCTTTGTAACTGCAATATCGTGCACATGGTAACAACGGTGATTCAATATACTTTTAGCTATAGGAGGAACCTTGCAATGTGGTCTTCGTTTATTAGGGATGACTGCTGCTCAGGGGGTAAGCGGAGGTCTTGCAATGATTGCAGGTTCAATTCCAGCTTCCTCCTCTAACACGTCACTCAACTTACCTACAGATCTGTGTAGGTAGGTTATAAATGTGTGTCAGTGTTGTGGCTCTGGTGTAAAGAGCTTTGAGTGGTCAAAATGACTGTAAAAGTGCCTATACAAGTTCAGTTATTTACCATTTATAAACCATTTGAAGATGGTGGGGCAAAAAGGCCAGAAGAACATAGAAAACCCTAAACTTTAGCAAACCTCAGAACCAAACAAAGAGCTGAGATCCAGGCCGAGGCCTTGGCAGCACAAGTACGAAGAGGAGAAATCGAGCCTGCGAGTCTTGGAGGAAAACAGTGAGAGTCTAGTTAATTTCAGCATCCTCAGCCATGGCAGTGATGGATGAGCTAGGTGTGATCGTAGAGGCTCTAACAGCCTCCGAGCGCCACACATGCTGGCTCAGTCTGACCCGTGGCTGACAGTGGCACTGCGTTTCCCAGCTTTGCTAACTGTGACAGAGTCACTGTAAAATTCATAAAAAACCCACAACAGCCTGCCGAATACATAAATCATTAATTGGCTTTTATTTCTAACCAATGTGTGTGTTCTGGTAATGATCTGCGTGGAAACACAGCTATACCACAGGAGGAATCTAACGGTGACTCATAACGGAGAGGTGAAGTCATCCGCTTCTGGTACCCCTACAGCACACACACACACACACACACACACACACACACACACACACACACAGTCAGACAATTTATATGAAGGCAAACTTCTGGCATGATCAGCATGTGTTGATCAGGCTCTATGACACAGACAACAGTCACCGACAGACGCTGCTACATAAAGAACGTGTTCCAAGCTGGCTGCAAGTCGGCTAATCTAGCAGCCCTAGCAGAAATTTTAAAACAACCACTCTGCCTGTCAGTCTTCATCTGACCAGGGGAGGAATTAAACTGATATGCTGTCAAATGACATGTCCTCACAGAGATCCAAAGAAATCCCTCTAAAGACTAGTCACTACTTAAAATGGATGCGGAGAGACTATTAGAGCTTAAAGAGCTGTCTCTTTGAAGACACGAACACATGTGGCAATAAAGCTGCGCTCCTGTCACTTGGAGCTTCCAGGAATAGTGTATTGGTCTTAGGATATGTACACAACACACCGTGTTGACCAATGAGAATTTAATATTAGATAGAGCTCCAAACACAAGGCCTGGCCGTAATCCTGAACTTTCTGAAACTCGTGAAAAGTAAAGAAAGATTAGACTGGGATTGGAGCTGCGCAGTAACAGCAAAACACGAGACAGAATGTTGATAATATGACACAATAAATACACAGACAACTGTAAATGTTGTTCACAGCAAAAAGAAGAAAGATTGAGAATAGAAAGGGAAGATAATGGAAAAAATAATTTAACTAGAGCATCACAATATAGTGAATCGTCATGGCAATATCAAGACTGCAAAGGACTGTTTGGATGCAACGTTTGGAAGGATGTAAAATGTCAAGAGTTATGCGTTCATTCATTACTATCCGCAACATATCTGGCTAATTAAATGACTCTTAACTCTCCCTGAACATTCACACCAGGTGCATTTCTTTAGTCAGTGAGGTACTAAAGTTCACAGAGAAACACGGGGACATTATGTGACTAAATAAAAATTGTTAATTGTAATCTTTTTAACTATCAGCACTTTGCATCATCAGTATTGCAATATTTTTCTAAAAGCCACTCACCTAATTTCAATTACATTTTATGGATCCTGTTTTGGCTATGTAAAAACTAACGATTCTCAGTGACAAGCCAAACGTCTTAATACACCCCTACAGCATCCAACGCACTAAAAAGGATATTATTGCCATACAGCACATAATTACTTTTTTTAAAATATATTTTTATTAGGAGGGAATGAGACATTACAAGCAAAATTTTAACTATTAATGACATAGTATGCCATATGGTAAACAACTTAGCACATAATTACTTAACAGAAATGCTCTAATTAGACTTTTAGATTTTGATGCAGACTTCTGGTTTTATTAGAGGTCTGATTTGTCGATTAGAGGTCAGAAAACTGCTATATTTTAATCACTGTCTGTGCATCACTACCTCATATCTATAACAATTATTTGCATAATTGACAAAGCGATTAAGATAAAATGCCTGATATACTGCGCAACCCTAATTTGGACAAGATGTGATAAATAAAAAAGATGTTGGTTATTTACTTTTGAGTAATTTTTATTGGTTATAAAAAAATTAGAAAATCTCATATTCAGAGTTGATACACAAATATTATAGGACAACACAGACCGTCCAAAAACAACAGAGATCAACAAAAGCCTCCGACGCACTTCCTATGGAAAACCTGGTAGAGATCTTACAGGAGTGTGTTTTTCCAGAGAGAGCAGTGTCTATTGTATTCGGCACAGAGAAGGGCAGAACTGTGCAGGTGTTCAAGACATGGCAAACTTTGCCGCTGGTCACAAAAAGGAGTAAAGTAGGGAGAGCTCCAAACCTCTGCTTGAATGGAGTCTATATCAGCAAAAAGCACTTGCGTCATGTTTTCAGACTTAGAGGACAAGAAAGATCAATCTGCAGCTTACATCTTTGACATACAAAGAGCTTAAGGTTGCTGAGGGACTGCACCTGTAGGCAAGAACTCGACACAGCTCACTTCTGGTCTATGCAGGTTAGACTTAAAACTCCTACTCCTGGGACATCCATACCTTATGATCACACTGCTTTCACACCGACTTGACACTTGGGAGCAAGGCTGTTCCTGCAAGTGTTTAGGTTATAGAACCTCTGAAGCTGCTTGAGGAAGACAGTTCAGCATCAAATGTGCAGACTGGTTACGGCTCAAATAGTCACTCAGATCATACAAGTCAATCTGATGCTTATGTCACTTCAAAACAAGCAGCTAAAATCGCAAAAACAAAGGGGCTTGGTTTAAAAATCATTGGCATTGACATAAGCACTAGACACTGAATATGCGCTGTGCATTTCTTCAATATTCAATAACATCTTGCTCTGTTCCACAGCGCAGTCCTCTTTGTGGCCGTCGAAATCATGTCAACGCTTGTTGTACAGTTGTTGTTTGTCATCCTCATGTTATCTGCATCAGACTCTGCTGAACGTCCTACTCTGATGTGGTCTGAGCTTACCTTTTCACATCATGACCATCTCCGTTTTGTGGCTACCCATTTATGCCGGATCACAATCGAAATTCCTGTAACGACTCTGATCCGGGTGGACTCTTCTAGGTGATCAGATGCTCAGAACATTTATGGATCTCAGACTGACAGCAGGACCTGACGGGGAGCTTGAGCAACCGGCTATCGACGATCACTGGACAAACTGCAATGTGTATCTGTGATTCGGTCTCTATGGGTGTCCCTAATTTATGTGCAAAACTATCATTTCAACTAACTGGATAACTATTAAAGTTGCTTTTGTAAAACATTTTGATTTTCTAAACTCACAGAATTTTACTCGACCAGACAGACACAACTAAACCTGGCTTTAGTTGTGTCTGTCTGCCCAAAGATGCCCAAATCTTTACTTCTGAGGGAACGCTAAGAAACTCTCTAGCCCTGAGCTTGATTTGGTGTGTGACGCAGTGTGACGAGGTTCTTCGAATAACCTTAAACTCAAACTCAGGTATCTATTGTAACAAAACTAATTCTTTAAACAAAAAAGCAAGCAACCACTGCCACAAAAAAAATCCTGACAAAGGGGGAAAACGAAACTAGACCATAAGCCGGGAATAGGACAGAAGAAAAAAAACCCTAAAAACTACAAATCCCAAAACAAAATAGAAGCCGGAACTCAGAACAAAGAACAGCAGACGAGACGAAACAAACAAAAAAATAAAAAACAGAACACAAGCAGCCAGAACAAACAAAAGACCAAAGTCTCTCCACCGGCACCACAAAGAATGAAAAAAAAGAGATCAAACCAAAACTCCAAAAAAAATTCAAAGCAGAAATCCAAAACTCTGTACAAAAAAACAAAAAACAACAGAACAAAAGACATCCCCACTAAAAAAAAAAAAATATTCACAACACACCAAAGCCACCTAAAACTAAAAACCAGCTAGTTAAAAAGAAAAAAAAAAAAAAAAAACGTCCTAAAACAGCTGCAAAAAAGAACGGGTTAAATAAATAGGAGAAACAACTATAAAATATATACCAGATTTCATCCCGCTGAAGCTTAAGGCAAATTTCAACCATGACGGGACAAAAACATGAAAGAATGAAAGAAAAGATTGTCACTCATCATGACAACAAGTACAACACAAAAGAGAGAATATACCACAAAGAGAAAAGTCAAGGCAAAAAAAAAAACAAACCCCAAGCATTGCCAGTATTGCAGACCAGAATGCCAAAGACAAAAGACAATCCCTCTGCTGGCAGAGAAATAAGGCAAAAAGAAAGAAAAAAATACAAGTCAAATACAAAAAAGGCTGAGAAACAAAAAAAAAAAAACAAACAAAAAACAAAAAAGAATAAAAGACACAAGACATTAAAAACGGGTCCCAAAAACGAAAAAAACAACAAAAAAGCACAAAAGCAAAGACAAAGCCTCCTCTTACAAACAGTCCATGAAACAACAACCCAGAGAGAATAACCACAACGCAACCGCGTCGGAAAAGGGTTCGACACAAACGAAAGAACAATGAGAAAAAATAAAGAAGTCCAAGTCACTACAAAAAGTAAAAACGATCAGAGGAAACTTTACAGCAAACTGACTGAAAGACACAATCTAAAAAGATAAAAGCAAAAAACACACACAATGTGCAAAAAAACCAGCCAGACAACATAGACGGCAGAGGATAATGCAGAAATCACTAAACGATAAAAAGCACACACGTCCCCTCAAAAAAGGCCAAGATTTACAATGACCAGCAACACAAAAGACACACTCTGTTAAGAACGAAAATACCAAGAGAATAAGACACATTAAGTAGAAACCTAGAAAAGCAAGAAGTGCAGGAAAAGCACAAATGAAGAACTGGATTAACAAGCACATTTAGTTTCAAATGAACCAAATAGTCTTAATTTCGGGATTTAACTAAAATATTGAATTTTAAAAACAATACAAGCTGAATGTCTCCTTGATTCAAGCCAGCATATTATTTATTGTTTTCTTACATTAGTGAAAATATATTCTACAATAACAATTGTGGCTTTGAGTTTAATAATAATAAAAAAAAAGGTCAATCACTTACACACATTCTAACTACTTAAAAGATACATCATTTATCTAATGTCATTCATTGAAAGTTTTATGGCGCTTTTTTTGGGTCACAACCTTTTACTGGTTTAAATGTAAATTGAGGGCCTTACATTTAGTTTCAGCTATAAAAGGCTGCAATTGCCTTTATTTTTAGCCTGCGAACATGAAGTTACACTACTGTTCATTCAGGTGTAGTAGTTTCTTTTAAGACACGACTATTTAGACATTTTCTCACATACATAAAGAAACGTACTAAATCTGTGTTGCAGAGAGAAAACAATAAGCAGTGAGTATGTTTGGGCCTAAACTTAACTGTTGACTCCTATTGTTTTTGTGTACAGATGTAAAGGTGAAACTAAGCACGTTAACAACCATGTTTCATATTCAATAGCCAGTTGTTTACGTTGTTATTTATGCGCATGAGCACAGTAAGTTCTGACTGAACCAAACGCGTAAAGTGTTTTGAGCCACTGTGTCTTATGTTCAAACCCCTAGAACCAAAATACACCTTTGGCCCTACAGCGAAAAAAAAAACAACAAAAAAAAAACAACACTCACCTTCTCTGCACAAACGCATGGCTTCTCGATTTTTCCCTAAGTCTTTGAAACTTTCCTCCGATTCAGCACCTGAAAACAAGGCGATCCGACACAGGCACAGATAAATAGTTGCACTTGCTTGTCTGACCGTGCTGCTGCTACCAGTAGCGTTTCTTCATATCCAGCCTAAAAACTGCATGCAATCGGCCAAATCAAAAAAAAAAAAAAAAAACACATCACAGTGAGGCGGACGATGACGCTCGGGGAATATTCTGGAGCAAAAAAAAAAAAAAAAAAAAAAAAAAAAGGACGGGACTGGCAACTGTCGCGCTTCCTTCGCTTCATCCCGCACATTCGGGACGCCGAGGAACTCACCGTCGTGTCCGTGGAGTTTGGCGGCGTCGACCCAGCTGCTCCAAGGCTGTCCCAGCATTATTTCAGGACTAGGCAGCGATCTCCGCTCCGCAACAGTCGCCATTGCTGTGGAGCCTTCTCCCCGCTGGATCTGCTGCTGCTTCAGCTGCTGCCTGGCCGCTCGGCGCTGCTCCCCCCTGACGTCATCCTCGGCCCTTTCCGACATTCTTTCCGCTACAATGTAACAACAGAGAGAGTCAGCTATGGGCGAGCTCGGGATAGGACGGCTTTCTTACCTACTGAATATTTAAAACGGCCGGCACTTGTGTTATTTTTTCGCAGACGACTCTCTCAAATGAAAAAAAAAAATAAAAATTATTTAATTAACCAACCTGTGCGCGTTACTTCCTATGTATTGGACAGACAAAAACTGGCAGTTCAGCTGGAGGTCTCTGGGTCACAATCTAGGTAACACTAACGCTTGTGTGTCACCTGACTCGTGTGCGTTCATAAGCTCTGTTTCTTCCACTATGCAGAACCCATATTGAAACGATAGCTTTGCTATTGCATTTTGCATTAAATTAAAAAATAATATGAATATATTGAACAGTCCAGGGCCACTTTATTAGGTACATCTTGCTGGTTCTATCAGACACATGACCCAGGACAAGATGTCAGAAACACATCTGTGGTCAGCAACAACAATGAGGTAGACTGTGATGTTGAAACAATGCTCAGTTGGTACTAATGAGCCAAAGAAAATATTTCCCACACCATTACACTACCACCAGCAGCATCAAATGATGAAATACAGCAGGATAGACTCATGCGTTCATGTTTTTGCATCAGCTTCCAACCCCACCATCTGAATGTCACAGAGGAAATCAAGACTCGCTGAACCTGGCAACCTTTTTCCAATTTGTTATTGCCAATTCTGCTGAGTCTGTGTAAATATATGCCTCAGTTTCCCGTTATTAGCTGATAAGAGTGGCAGCCTGTGTGTTTTTCTGCTGTTGTAGCCCACCTGTGTAAAAGTTTGATATGTAGGTTCAGATAAAGCCATCAACATACCTGGGTGTAACACCTGATTGTTTGTACTAATGTGGAATTTCCATCATCTTAAAGCAATCTCCTCAGAAAAAGGCATATTTGTCCACACAGATGCACCTTACTGGATGTTTTCGAACCATTTTCTGTGAAGTTGAGAGATGGTTGTGTGTGAAAACCCAAGACCAGCCCACAGGTCACCAACACCAAAACCAGTGTGTATATGCAAGCAATGTCTTTGAATAAATACTGATAACACAATGTTTGTCAGTCATTAAATATTTATGTTAGGCGAAAAGAAAATTTTTAATTTTCACTTTTTTTTTTCAAATACCCTTTAAAGGAAACATTTAAAAAAATGCAAATCTGAAAAGTGCGACATTCACATGGTGTTGCTCGTTTGCTATTGTTCTCAAACATATATTTGAAGTCTTTAAAGAAAAGCTGTCCTGAAGTTAAATTAAGATAATTATTGACATCGAGTTTAATTTTGGGGTATCAGAGTAAAGAAGACTTAAGTTTTGTTTTGTAAAAATGTTCTGAAAATGATGTTTTTATTCAACTTTGCAATAATGTACCACTAAAGTCCAGAGAAGGTACATTTTGTTCGTTTTGAAAAAAAAAAAAAAAAATCAAGCAATATGAATAATGAATAATTTCCACAACCTTTCCTTGTGGAAATAGAGTGGAAAGGGAACAGACAACACTCTGTTGGTAGAACAGTAACGTGCACTACGATACGGTATGACTGGGTACGATGGTAACTGACACCTTTTTAGAGTATTAGAACTGTACACAAAAGAAGAGATGAAATAAGAAACCAATAACAACTGGGTAAATCTTACCTCTGTTTTTAAAATGCACTATTGGATTCAGAATCTCAGTACGTATACCCTTCATGTGCACAAACTGGATATGCATGGCTTGCGTTGTGCAATCTATGTCCACAGATTGGAAAACAGTTTCTTCCTGCTAAGAACAAGGAAGTGGGCCAGTGTGTGCAGGGCCTTGGGGCAGCATGTGGGACACTGATGTTTTGCCCAAAGGTGTGGATTCTCTTAAACCGTGCCGACTGCTGAGTTGTCAAAGTAAGATGATGTAAAAAAATAATAATAAGGAAGAAAATAGCTCAATATTACTCCTTGGACTTTAAGAAAATCCCTCTGTTATACAAGCATTATTACAAAACAAGGTTAATTTTACTTTCACTTTCTAAATGATTACTCTTGATCCAACAGCAAGAGAAAAACAAGACTTTAAAAATGAATATTGTACCATGGAGAAAATAACACACTGGTAATAAATGCCTTCTATCTTTCAGCTCTTTTGTGTACACTATTCTCTTTAAGTCTTAAGGAACAGCAAGCTGTTAGTATGACAAGATAATGTGATTTCTTGGATGTATAAAATAAAAGGCATATTTGAATGTCCTCTTAATTGTCTTCACCTCCCTGTGCACTTTTAAGGTAAGAATCTACAACATAGTGGAATTAACAACCTCAAGTCAAAGATATTTTTAGTGTTAGTATCAGATAACGACTAACCGCTCATTTTCTTCAGTCTTAATTTTAGCTGTTACAACCACACCTCTGAAATATGGAGTCCTTAGCCTCAACCGTTGAAAATAATTTGCAAACTACTTCTAAATGAACTGCGTTTAGAAACCACAAGCATAATAATACAGTTTTCAAATGAAGATTTCATTTTGTAAAAGAAAAAAGGATATCAAAACCAACCTTTCCTTGTGTGAAAATATAAGTGGGACTGATATTTGTCAATGTGGAAATGGTTACAAAGTCATTTTTGCAGCTCTAAAGCGTGAGACTCCAACAAACCACAGTGAGAGTTGTTTTTCACAAATGAAATAAAAAAACAAACCTGGATCAGTAGTGAACCTTCCTGGGAGCGGCTGGCCTACAAAATTACACGTCATCCAGGACGTGTCTAAAGAACCCAGAACATCTAAAGCGCCACAGGCACCACTTGCCTCAGTTTGGTTCAAAGTTCATAACTGAACAATGAAAAGACTGGGCAAAAAATGGTACATATGGGGCCAAGACCACTGCTGAATGTGATCGATAAGACTATTGGGGAAGAAAACTGTGTTGGGAACAACCGTAATGTTTTCGAAAGGTGTGCGTCCCGTTACATCACATGTAAAACTACCACAGTATCTCAGAGAAAGAAGCTCATAGTCAGCGGTACTAAAAGTGGGAATGCACCTATACGCGCAGCACCGCGTATGGGTGCTGCGCTAGAGAGAGTGCCAAAACAAAATTATTTCTAAGTATTTTCTCTGTTTAAAAATAGAGAAAATACTATTCTCTAGTATTGTGCATGTGTAAATGGTGTGATCAATAACAGAGACACAGACCGATTAGCCGCCCCTCCGCTCCTTCACCTTCACACATTCAAGTGCGCTTTTTGATGTTTTTTTTATTTTTATTTCTTTTTAATCACATTGTCATCTGATGACAGGGAACTACACATGGAAAGAAAGAAAAGAAAGAGAAGGGAGAATGACAGGAATGTTGTAAGGATGAAAAAGAGCTTTTGCAAGTGTTTTAAAGACAGTCGGTAAGTTATGTCAGTCCATGAAAAGGAAGCTAGTATTCAGGTAAGCTACTAGTAAAATGACAGGACAATGTGGTCCTGCAACTGTGTGCTGTAGTTACAATATAGCAGATTATGCTAAGGAAAATAAAGAAACTTGTTTGTGGTTATTTTGCTGTTCTGACAATCGCCAACAGTAGCGCCTCTAATGTGCCAGCGTACGCCTCGGAAAGTATCGTTTCAGTCAAACATAGAGGTGGCATTGAGATAATTTGGGGTATTGTTGTTTAGGACCTAAACAACTTGGTGAATTCAACTCTCTACCAGAAAACCCTGGTAGAGTTTAATTCAATGAGCACAATGATCTTAAGCACACCAGCAACCTCTGAATTGCCATAAATTTAAACAAATACAAATTTAAGGCCTTATAAAAGTTTTGCCTTAAATATGATCGAGACGGTGCTGCATAATTGAAACTAAAAGGCTGAAAAGGCATTTTTAGATCCACTGACAACAACTTTAAGTGATTTTCTATAACGTGTTTTATGCCTGAAAACCCTCCAACGTTGTTAAATTGAAAACAATTCCTCAAAACAGTAAGCAAATACTAAACCCTTGATAAATCAAGTCATCATTGGAAAGTTGTGTTTTACTAAATTTATTTTTGTTTTTTTCTATTTGAACTTTCATTATCTGCATCATCTGAGCCAGTAATCCAATTCTGACATTTTTGCCATTTAAAACTAAATGGTGCAACTTGCGTGTTACTTGAAGATGTTGTGACATTTAATTGTACACCTGACACTACTAATCTACAGGCACATCGACTGAAAGTAAAATCCGACCTTGAACCCGATTTCAGTACAGTTTTGGTAAACCATAAATCCTCACAGGGTGATGACCATGTCGTTGCTTTGCTGTTTTGATTGCTGAAATGGTGTCCGTCACAGGACCATGCTCCATTTTGTACTCGACTGAAACATGTTTTTTATATCCAACTTGGCAACCAACTATTTTAAATAATTTTCTATCATCTAATGATAGGAAATGTGATACTGTGCATTAAATATTTTATCAGCAGAAGGTCACTTAAGAGTTGTTTTGTTTCAATCTGCGTTTGAATATAATCTGCCATATTTTATAAGAGTGGATTGGTCCAGACAGGGATCATAACAAAAATAAATGGTTTTCAGACAAAACATAACAAATAAATAAATGAGATATGATGGAACATTTGACCATTTTTAAGAATATTTATTTTCCCTATGCATGATTAACTAAAATTAAAAATAAAACTGCATTCAGTACGTTTTAAATCTTGAATTCAAAGTGGTTTGTTTACAAATACAAAATGGAAGTAAAAAGGTATGTATGGCAATGCCTAGGTACGATTTAGGGGTAGGAATTGTAAAACAGGGGAAGTGACCTGAAGTCATTCACGCATGACACAAGAAAGTAGCAGTTCTTATAAACATCATCTTGCTGATTAAGACCAAACAAAATCTTAGTATTTCATTACAGCTGCAAAAAAAAAAAAAAAAAAAAAACACAATCCAAAGCTTGGTTTGGCTTGAATTGCAACTATTCTTTTGATTTTTTTTAAGCACAAATTACTTTTTCAAGCTCCATTTCAATTGTCTGAACTAAGTTCTTAACAAAGCTTAGGGGAAGATATGTAACCCAGTTGGGGCTGAAATGATACAGAGATTACTCATAACTTCATAGGTGGGGTTTACAGTTATTACTCATCAGTCGGTCTTACCCTGCTTCGGATTTACATATCTCTGTCTTACTCATCTTCTCCTGAGCTCTTAAAATGGTTCAACTTGAAGTTGTACCCCAGGAACTGTAATGTCGAGAGGCAGAATGCTAAGAACAAGAAGCTAGAAAGTAATCCCACAACCACTTCTACCAATGAACAAAACTGAAGTACGTCTCTTTATTTTACAGCAGCTATGCATCAGCTTTGTTATCAGTAATGCAACTGGCTGATATTTTTTTAAAACAACCACATAAAATGTCCCTAATCCGCTAATTACATCTCGGTAATATTGAAAAAGATTTTTTTTTAAATCAAAACTCTTGCAGTTTACCAACAAAGCATTGCAAAGTGCTTGCTGTCCTGTCCCTGCAGTAGCCTGTTAACCAACCTGAGCAAATAAAGAAAGTCAAATGAAAGTAGAAAACTGTCCTGTGGTCTAACAACTGAAAATGTGAAAGTGTTTATGGAAATTATGGACTACACTTATTCCAGGCTGAAGGTCGGCATCTTACTTTGAGATTGAACATGGATTTTGGAAAGAAAACAAAACTGGGCAGTTTACTTTTTCTCAAAGAAAGAAAATAAAGAGGGAAATCTGAAAGGTGTGGCATGTGTGTCCAAAGGTCTTCAAAAGTCGCCTAACTGGTTAATTAGCGTTCACCTGTGCATAAATTAATCTAAGTATGAATCCAGTTGTCCGGTGAAGGCCTCAGAGGTTTGCTAGAGAACATTAACAGGATCAAACAGGATCATAAAGAAAAACTAACACAGCAGACCAACAGCTCAGGGAGAAAGTCGCAGAAAGGTTTAAAGAAGAGTTAGGTTCACAACACTTTGCAGCTTTAGCAGCAAATAAAATGCAAACTATATTTTATTCAATTTTTGTTTGTGAGATAAAAATTATGTGCTACATTTTGCTGGTCTATCACATAAAAGTTTGTGGCTTCAACGTCACGTGTTCAGAGAAAGAACCACAAATGTCATGCATTGCGAAACTGTTGCCTAAACACTACTAAAAACCAAAATGAACAAAGAGCAGGAAAATTATATACAAATGATGTTCTTGTTAGTGACATTATGAAAGAACTCAACAATTTTGGAAGTCCAGTTGTATTTCACAGAAACCTGAAGTTTGTGAAGAAGACATGAAACAGGACTGCTTCAAAACTGACTTACCAAACCTCAACACGCATAACTTTTTAAGTGTGACAATTATAAAACGTGTGGAAGAACCTGTGAGGTCTTACCTTGATAGAACAAGAAACAAGGAGTTTATTTTTAATGTGATCAGCCAATCCTCATCGGCTTTAGTGTTTGCAGGCTGGCACACACCAGAGAGGATATCTGGAGAAAGACAAAACAATGCATACCGACACAGACAATTATGCAGGGTAAATTAGACTAAAGTGGGTCAAATCGTCGCTTTGCCAAGTCATGTCTTCATTTTACAAATAATAAAAAGAAGCAACTTTAGGTATAAAATGTTTCTCTAAACTAGCGTCTTGAACTCTTGTTCTTGTTGGCATCTGTTCTTTGTGATTTACAGTCTTTGCTGGAACAAATCTGATTAAAATGACTGGGCCTTTAACAGGTTTCTTCACGACTTGACAACCTGCTGAGGAATAATTTCAAAATGGAGTTTGCTCTCCAATTTCATTTAATTAGCAATTGGATAAAAGCCCTTTGCTTTGGCCTTAAAGTGAAAAACATGAGCCACACTTACTTTTAGAAATTCAACAGGTTCGGCTACAGGCTTTTAGGTCTGATATTTTGACATTTAAACTTGAGAATTAATGTATTCCTCTTGTTTTATACTGCTAGAGACTATATGTAGCCACTGGTAAATTTACTTGGACCTTAGTATCTATGTTGATAAAGGTTTATCAATTAAATAAATGACGTATTAATCCCATATTTACATTTTGCACAGCTTCTTTTCCAAACATTCATGCCCTTTTAAAGCATTTCTTATAATTATTCATTTTCCTGTCAAGTCATTATCAAATACAGGTCACTAGAGTCAATAAACCTTAAAAAGACATTATTATTCCTGTGTACATTGCGTTTTACCTACAAATAGATCACCGGAGTGATCAGAGAGCCAGACGTATCATCACACCAACGCCGCCTGTTGTTGAATTTCTTACGCTGTTTAAATCTTTTAGACTATTTCATGTTGCCTGACAGGTTCTGTTTCAAGAAATGTCTGGATTCTACTGGCTTGGCAGTAATAAGGCCTGAGTGTAGCTCATAGACTTGAAGAAAAAAATATGAATGACTGTTGATTCATAATATAAAATTAAGGCAATTAGTTTTTCACAAAGGACCAATAAGGTTCAGCTGACGCTTTCCCCCTCTAATCAATGGAATCATGATTCAGAAAGTTGTTTTTAGTGTTTACTCTGGTTATACCTTTCTGAGATCAGATCAGTTAAAGCACTTAACAAAAAAAACAAAAAAAATTGCAGATTCATCTATGCATTACATGTGTATCTGCTTGTGCTATGAATTCACAAATGTTTAATAACAGAATGCCAACAAAGACATGCTGAAAAGGATGACATCTATATTTTAAGTGTTTGCTTTAAACGTATTAAAATATATGATTCTGTTCATCCTCAAAGTATCTCCGATTACATAAAAGGCCTTTGACCCACAATGCAGTTGTCAAAGACGTTTCTGCTTAGTGACCAATATGCCGAAGCTCGCAGAGAGTGATGGGAATATGATGACATTGGAAAAGAAAGAGAAGCACAAGGTGGCGTTGCTATGATCTGTTTTCTTAATATAGTGCCGTTCAACATAAACAGAATTTAAATACAAATGTACAGTGTGACAAACTTCCTCAAAGCAATGTATGTCAGGCATAGATAATAAAGAAACAACTACTCTATCAATAATGTAAAAACTAAATAGAAACAATGAAACAAGTCATTGTTTCAAATGTAAGCTGTAGTACATGATGTACATTGATGTAGAAAGAGTCAAATTTGATCTTCAGTTTCTACACTCCAAAGCGTATGTTGTTCTATGATGTACTTTAAGTATGTGTGCTGGGGGGAGGAGGGGAACAACTTTTTCTCCTAGAATATAAACGATTGTTTAAATCTGCAAACATGAGTAATTGTGGCTGTAAGTTAAAACATCTTTTTGTGGTTAATAATGGCAACATAAGATAGTTTTGAGCATATTATGATCAACATCTCACAATAAATCAGGTAAACTCACTTAAAGCAGCCTGTGGAAGGGATGGGCATTAACATTTACAATGAAATCAACTATCTCATCACAGTGAATTTATTTATTTGCATACTTTGTATGTGAATTTATTCACATATTTTCACGTCAGACTGGTATTTAAACTATACATCCACGGCGCGTCGAAAATAAACTAAACATTTATAAGGGTTACATAGAGAAATGTCTCCATTGGCAACGAGCAGGTGCAAATGGGGTAGCTAGCGGGTAGCAGCTAGAGGACACAAACAAGAGGCAGCATTTTTAGCTAACGTTGCTCCTGTACTTTTTTACTACATTTGTAACATCACAAACTATACTATCTATATGAATTCTCTTTAAACCCCAATAAAAACTAACAACCAACATCTGGCGGAGTTATATTTGTCAAAAAGGATGTATGTTTGAGTAGTCCTGTACTATAAATAAGCTCCATTCAGAGTACCACTGGGGCTGGTACTTCACAGCAGCGGTGGCTAACTGTTACATTAGCCTGAAGCCAGCCATGGCCAGCATTAGCGAGGAAGCTGCCAGAAGCCTGACAGCACAGCGGCGGTCACGGAACGACGACAGCCGAGGACTTACCGAGGCCCTGGGTACTGGAGCTCTAAATGTGTCCCCAGGTCGGTGAACAGCAACTGGATGCACGGGGTGAATGACAAAGAGGACGGTGGGAGAGAAACGAATGCAGTGTTCAGCTTCTAAGGAGGTCTTCTCCTGGTGCTTCCATGTCTGTTTACCAGATTGCATTCTGGGACAGGGACGTCACTGGTGATGTGTCAGTCGCGAGCGAGTCAAGTCACTGTGCCGGCTCTTTTTTGTGAACGATGGAAATACAAAACCTGAGTGAAGATAATATTTAGTGCATTATGTGTGTGTATTGTTGATCGTTTTTAACAGTATGATATTAGTTGTAATCCTTACAGTGCAATTTGTTTGAATTGTCAGAAGAAGTACTAATGGCTCTTACATGAGTGCTGCTCAATTCAAATTCCTTCTTCTATGCCTTGTATTTTAAAGAATTTGTGGAACAGTTTGGCCATTCATTATATTGTAGGTTTCACCTTTGTCTTAAGTTATCTTAGTAGTATTATAAGAATGTTTTATACATAGCACAGATTGAATAACTTTAATAGCATAAAAGCTGTAAATTTCTCTGTTTAACCTAGTTTAGATTTGATAAGTCTAATTATGAGACAAAGGTGATCACAGATTTCTTGGAAACTGTGAAACAATAGTTTCATTTAGTACTGAATGGGATTTTTACTATTATTTTTATTTAACCATGAAGGGCTTGTTGAGATTTAAAATTTAATTTACAAGAGAGACCAGAAATGTTGACACATATAAAATCTTCAATGTTGTTATGCCATTTTCTTTACAATTATAAAAACAAACAACATGACATGAATTGACATGACAATAAGCAGTTCAAAAATCTTGAATCTGGATTAGTTTTTTGTAACACAGACACACTGCATGCTAAGTAAAGTGTCATTTCCCAAGCAAATGCTGAAAGAATATATAATTTCTGAGTTCTGAGTTCTAAAATCTACTTGAGCTCCTCTCCGGTCAACTGCAACTCCACATGAGTTTTGCACTTTTCTCATGAAATAAAACCCATTTGATGGACTTTCAGAAGCCAGCCGTTCAAGCAGGTCACATCCTGGGATGTCACAGAGCCAGTGAATGATTCTACATCTTCCAAAATTGTTTTCCATTATGTGTCCATCCTGCCAAGGAGAGTATATCCTAGCATAAAGTGGAACCTCTGTTATTGAACATGAAGCTAATTTATAAAAAAATAATAAATGAAGTCAATGCATTTACATTAACAGTACAAAGATGAATTTATAATAACAGTTAAAACCAGACATGAACGCAGTGTAATAAATACATATCTTTCTGTAGAAGAAATTAACATGGATGAGAACCCTAAAAATGACTTACTGCTTATACGTTAAGACCAAACATGGTTGCTGTAGTTATGAAATAGATTACTTTGTACTACTTTAAATACTGGCAATATCTTACAAATGTGTACATTTACATACTAGAAAAGTATCAACGTCACACTTAAATGAATAATTATGAAAGCTAAAAGCTGTATTAAATGGAGATTAGATTGGAAGCTAAATGGTTGTTGACAATGAATTGAGTAAATGATCCGGATCTTATAAAAGAGTTCTATCATCCATTAGACGTCAGTGCGCGAGGACGTGAAGTGCACGAGCATTATCGTTTGGTCTTTTTTGTCTGCAATAAAAATACACAGACATAAATTACTGAGCAGAATAAAGTAAAAATAATTCAGATTAAAACATGAGACAACAATAAATAGGGATTATAATACAGTGAAAAAGTGTTTTCCCCATCACATTTTTTTTCTAGTTTTTGCTAGAAAAATTAGAAATCTTCGTCACACTTAAATCTTTGCCGAGTTGCTTATGCAATCCACAGAAGCAACTGTGGATTGCATAATCCACAGTTATTATGCAATCCACAAATTTCTGCTTTTCACAAGCAGAAATTTCAACTTCTGCTTGTGAAAATTTCTGTGATATTAGGATGTTAAACGATAAGAGCACTACCTATCTTGGATGTTGTTTTGGCTTATTAAACTGTAGTAAAACTCTAAACGCCCAGAGTAGGAGGATTTAATCATCAATTGTATCATATTTTGCAGGTTGTAAGTCAAAATGTTCTCGTGAAATTACAATTGTAGTAAAACTATTATTTTTATTAATGATATATTGTCGTTTCACTGCCTTTTACCAAAATAGCCAAACTACAATGAGAAACAATAAAATATACCTAAACCTCGCTTCCAAATAAACAGCTCATTCTTTATTTACAAAAGGAATTAAAGTAATTGAAAATATTAGTTTTAAGCTTACTAAAAGGCAAATGCATTGTGAATACGATTACAACCCAAAGAAGAAGAATACTATTACATCCACGATATTCAACCTTTTACAGCTCAAACATCCCAAGCAGCAGCTCCTTTTACCACCAGAGGTGGCAGTATGGGCTAAAAACGTGTCTGTAAGCAGAAGAAGAACATCCATAACACCATGGGGGCTGTTACTGATGGTAAGTAATTGTGCGATTTATTCGTTTTATCTTTTAGTTAAAACTCATTTTCTATTACCGTCTTCTCAATTCTGTAAAGAATCAACATATAATAGCGGTTTAATTATCAACAACCATTAAATTCCACACAAAAAGTCGTCTTTACCAGAACAGCTAACATACTAACAGTTAGCTAAGTCAGTAAGTAGCCTCCTAGTAGTACACCTTTAAGCGTGCTCACTTACCTCCCTGGTCTGTGTCACAGATGAAGTTATAAGAAAACGACTTCTCATTGACGGTGACGGAGCTGGAGATGACCGCAGAATCAACCTGCTGTTGAAGAGTTTCACTAAATGGTGCCACTCTCCTGGGAGCCCGGAGGAAGGGTGAGCGAGTTTATACACTAGTCTGGAACCCGGTGTGTTGGTTCATTAAATTAAATATTTTCTTGAATTGCTACGTATGTGATATATTTAATGCTAAGCACAAGTTTGGATGAATTGTAGTAGTGCTCTGTATCTACAAAGTTTCTCAAAAAATTTAAAGTAATAGAAAAGGAAAGATGGTTTGTACTTTCAGAGCTTATCATCTGTCCCATGTGTATTTTTCCTTCGGTCTGTTTTAATCTATCCAGGCAGACCAGAGTAGAAATATAATTCATACATTTATAGTGAGATTTCTTATTAAAATGGGCCAAGAAGGACAGAGATGTTTGCAAATTTGCTGCAGGATTTTAAAACACATTCACAGAAATCTTGTTTTTTGGAGCTCAACTGTTTTCTGTGTGTGCAGGTTTAGCCAGTATCAGAGGATGCTGGGAACTCTGGCTCAGTGTGAGTTTTCTATGGGGAAAACGTTGATGGTTTACGACATGAATCTTCGGGAAATGGAGAATTACGAGAAGATTTACTCAAACATAGGTAGGAACTGTTTCTATCTATCTGAGTCTCTAATATCGATATCTTTTGGCAAATAATTAAGTAAAAATGTTTGTGGTTGTTTGTTTTGTACATTCAAGAGCAAAACATCACGTCCGCTCATGACAAGATTGCAGAGTGCAAAAAAGAAATACAGAGGGCGAAGAGAATACGAAAAAATCGACAAGGTAAAGTTCCGTGATGTTTGGTACATTTACAAAATCTGACAAATTACTGATGAGCTTTTAAATGTCATACAAGTAAAGGTCAAAGTATTTTTTATTGGGATTTTATGTGATTGAAAAAGTTTTGCATAACTGTGATGTGGAACCAAAACAAAAAAAAGTTTTCTGTCTCATCTGACCCAACCACATTCTTCCACCAGTCACTATATTCTTCTAGGGAAATACATTTCTATTATTTATATTTAGTTGTTTTCGATTATCTGAATATTGTAAACGTTTGCATGCGTTCTTCCAGAATATGATGCTTTGGCAAAGATAATCCAGCAGCATCCGGACCGGCATGAGACCCTCAAGTAAGCCAGCATTTTATAATCCACACCATCTTTTGTTTTTTAGATTTTTTCCCCCTTTTTTTTCTAATTAATGTTTTGCTTTGTTTACTTAAAGGCAGCTGGAGGCATTAGACAAAGAACTCCAACATCTCTCTCACATTAAGGAGAATGTGGATGCAAAGGTAAAGAAAATTAATTCATTCTCTTTTATGTTTAGAGGTAAGTTTTGCTTTCTTTTTTTTGACACCCGTCTTCTGTTCAGTTGGAGTTGAGGAAGAAGCAGTTCCATGTTCTTCTCACCACCATTCAGGAGCTACAGCAGACACTTGAGAGTAAGGATTTTTTTTTTCTCTCTAGTGGCACTTAAACTTTAAACTGTAATATATGAAAACCAAAGCCCTCTCTTCATTGCTTATCATTACTTTTCCCAGATGATGAGAAATCAGACAATGACGACCAAAGTCAGGAGAGCCCTGCGCAGAATGGAGAATAAAATCTTTCTAGATTTTTAACGGAACTGATTTTAAGAATTCTTGTTTTGTATGTACTTTTTGAATAAACTTGACTTGCACATATGTGTTTCTGTGTGTAATTGATGCATTTGACATGTTTTTCTTTATTTTTTGCAACCCAAATAAAGATCAGAGTGATGTAAATATTATAGGAGCATAAATTAAGAGTAAAAAAGTTTGAATTTGCATTTTGGATATTTAAAGACCATGTTTGTTCACTAGTAACAATGAATAGGAGAGCATGTGTTCAGCTGCTTGCTTTAACGTTTAAGAACCTTTTTATATTTGAGTCAAATGTCCACAAGGGTGCGCTGAAGTCCATTTTGAGTTCACTGCTGGGTTTGAGCAGTTACAGCAATGCATTACCTTCCATTAAACTTACAGTTTTTGCCATCATCAGTAAGACAAAAGGAGTTAAATTGTTTAAAACTTTATTGAAAGTTATTCCTAAGACAGAATTCTGTCCAAGAAAATTTATACTAGGAAAAAAAAAACATTTGTAATGCCTTCTGGGATGTTTTGGAATATATTAAGCAATAAACTACATCATATCACTTGTAGGTTCTTTGATGGATATTATGCAGTGCAAAAAATGAAAATGTCAAGTTTATAGGGAAGAATCTTACGCTACGCGTTTACAGCAAAAGATGTGCTCCTCCTGGACGGTGCTGCTTCTCCTAGAACTCCGCCAGGTATCTACGGGCCTCCATGAGGCGCTTTGTGCGACTCTGCAACGCATCCCTCTTGTTGCCGATGTCGTAGTCCTCCTTCAGTAGGAAGTCCACATTTTCCTTGTCCTGAAGCATCTGCAGCATTTCCCTCTGCAGCTGGATGGCGGACTGCTGCAGCATCTCGTAGCGGATCACCAGGGGGATCTGGTCGGCCAGGCGCATTCCCGCAATCTGCCACGACAAATGGGCAAAATGGTTTAAGACTATAAGAAACAAAAAAACTCAACCTGAGGAATCACCCTGTGTAGCTTGAGTATGCAAAGTTAAACTTTTCTGTACAGAAATTAATCAAACTGTGTGGGATTAATAATTTCCTACCAGTTGAGTGATCTCAGTCAGTTAAGAATCAAGAGAGTTAAATTTCTCCGAATTTAGGTTAATTGAGTTTCAACCAACGATAATTACCGTTCAATTAAACAATAGAGAAAAATCACTGGGATAAAGCAGTAAACATTGTACTCATTAATACCCCAAGTCCTGTCAAGGTTAAGACATTACATAACAGCTTTTTATGGATGGATTTCTACCAAAGTAAGATCATTCATGGAAGGAAAACTTTCACTCATTCACATTCAGATATTGAGCATGGCATTTATCAGGGTAAAACAACACAAAGGATTTTGGGGATCCTCCAACATCAGTTGCATGTGAGAATTTGTTGTAGCAACATGAGACAGGAGTATTGAAAGTTATTTGGATGAAAAAAGAGAAGAAAAAAACATTTAAATGACATAAAATCTGAAGTAGTTGTGTGCACTGAACCTGTAATTTAAATCTTGCTTACTTTGTAGTATGATTTGAGATGCACCATCAGCTCTTGAAGTGTTGCATGGTTGTCCATGCAGAACACCGTGCTCCTTGATGAAAGGAGGGATGTAGTAGGGAGCTTGAAACCCTTGTTATTGATGGCCGCTTCCTCTTTCTCCTCTTCACTCTTGCTCTCAGTCAGACTGGTGCTGTAGGTCTTATCCTGGGAGTAAACCAGCAGCTCCATCTGAAACTGGGTCCTCAGCATCAGCTCAGCGGAGGATTCCTTTAGCTGCTTAATGGCCTCAATTTTTGCCTAAAAAGTAATCACTTCCATTAAAATGTTACCAAAACAGTGAAGCGAATTAAGAGAGCGGAAATACTATGACTTGAGCTGTAGTGCAGTTTTTCTCAATTTTAACTAAACTACTACCTTGGTTGTTTTCAAAAGATTGGGGAATCCTGTGAAGCTGTTATGGGCCAGCTGAATGAAGGTTTTCTTGATAGCATCTAGAAGAAAGAGAAAATAAATGAAAAAGTTGCTTTACTTTTATTCCTCTGTGGTTGTGTTGGAAACATAAAACTGAGTAATACGTTTTGTGACGAAAACATGTAGCTAAATTTTCTTTCCTCTGTCTTTACATTCAACTTGAGCAGAAGTCTCTGTTTGCTCTAATCAACTTCCCTGTCTTGTTGAAGAATCGCATCCAAGCAGCATAAATGAAGTCTATGTGATCCATAGACTTTGAGGCTAAAATATGATTTATAATTAGTCTGAAAGTGTAAGTTTTTTTCTATGTGATCTATTATAAGTCTACTTGTGGACCTATTTCAGTCAAGACTGATAAGTGTAAGCAAGATAGCAGATTAAGTTGGACTCAAACGCTGAATTTAAGCTTTTGAGTCCAACTTAAACTGTAACTTAAAAGATATAAACTTTTCCACTAGTTGAGCACCTTACAGTTTAGTTTTATTTTGTGAAAATAAGTTTGACTTTATTCGTAAATTATCCAGAAAATCTCTCATCTCCATCTTGAAAACTTAGTAAACTTTAGATAAAAACGCAACCAGAAAAATACAAATATGCAAACACGATGTCATATGTAACATTATTCAATTTTAGAGCAGAAAACAGAAAAAAAAACAGTTTTTTTCCTACACAGTCATATTCAGCTACAATCAAGCTTCATTAAGGACAGAATTCTGATCAGCAGTAGAGATAAAAAAAATCATAATTCTACTAATAAAAAGGCTACATCACATATTTTTTACCCATACATATAGGAACACCAGTGCCTCCACATTAGATGTACACCTAACCAAACATATCCAAGGACCAGGGCTGATATACTGCAGTTCTACTGATTCATGTTGTGACTGCAATATCACAACAACAAAAAGTTGTCTTTAAGTTTTGCCCTGTGCTTTCTGGCATCATTGCACAATTTACCGCTTTTCCTTTTTAGATTTAACACTGATTCAAGTCTACATAAAGTCTACCTCAGCATTGTAACTACCCTAAAAGAAGTGCCTCCAATCACCTCCGACATCCTTAAGCTTCCTGATGGCTGGTTCCTCCAGCTGTCTGATCTGCTCCTTCACCATCACCTCAAAGGTCTTGTAGTTGATGAAGCCTGGTAGCTCTCTTCCACGGTACCGCTCCTCGTATTCCTCCACCTCCCTTTCAATTTTCCTGTTAACTGCACCACAATGGACACGTCACACACGCATTGACGCACCGCTGGATCCCTGCTTAGACAACAACAAAAACGAAAACGCTCACAGTTTTCTCCTGAGTTGTCCAGGTGCGCCTTCCATTTCCCAAACTCTCTCCTAAGCACGGTGAAGACGTTCAGTCTCTCTCCGCACTTCAGCTCCTCCCCTGTGGTCAGACTGATGGCATCCTGGGTGAACGCTGTCACTTTCTGTAGCGTTACAGGGATTTAAAGGTTTTGTTGGAAGGATAATTTCACAACCAAGCGTTAGTCACAGTGTTGGGAGCTCACATCAATCAGGAAGACGAGTCTCTCCGCCGCATCGGATGGAGGTCCATTACCGTACCGGTCGAGCTCCATCTGAGTCTGCTTCAGCTTCTCGTCTATCTGCTCTTCCAGTCTTGGGAGAGATTTCTGTAAAGTCAAACTTCCAACCATTAAAAAACTAAAACATTCACTGAGGAGCTAACATCAAGGTTAATGCCTCACCTCGATGTGATGCACCAGCTCAATAGTAAGTTTCTCTGCCAGAATGGGAATGGTTGCAAGTTCTTTGTTGTACAAAGTGCTGCAGAAAGAATTTTAAAAAATAAAACATTTTGAAATATACAAAGTCTACCTGGTGGCACAAGAAGAATAAACTTACTGGAAATAGGGGTGATTTTTAAAGAATTCTTTCTCTCTCTCAATGGCTTCAGTCAGAGACACCTTCTCTGTTATTTCCTTCTGGCCTCTGCATTTGACGATCATGTAGCCTTTCTTCAGCTGGATGACTTCGTTGTTGACTATTTCCACCACCGTCTCTTCTGTGCCTTTGTCCACCAAGTCAGGTTTGGTCAAAATACCTGAGAGCAAGAGATTTCATACGTTTTTAACTACTTAACTTAGAGCCAGGTGGTCATTTTACTCAATAATTTCTATTTACCTAAAGTCCTCTCTCCGTCAGGATCGACCTGTTGAGCCATCTTTAAAGCCTCTGTGGTCGCGATGTCCACATTGGATGGAACCACCACCAAACTGATGGTTTCTTGTTTTCTAATAAATTTGTCGATGAGTCGCTTTATCTGAAATGTCCCACATATATTGCCTAAGATTTACAGTATAATAAATGCTACATGGCAACACACTAGGTCAAGGTGATCTAAACCCCAAGCTTACAAGCAGGAAAACTGCTCTCCACCTGCAGCTCTACTGTTAGGTTGGGGAAAGATCGTCACGAAACGTCTGAATTTGAAGCCTTTTCAGTCACCTTAATGTAACACTCTGAACAATTTACTAGGAAAGAAGCAGATTTTGAAGAAACATCAACAATGCTGACCTGATCGCCGATGTTCTCTGGTTGTCCCTTTACAGCCACCCTGGCGATGCCAGGAAGGTCGATGAGAGTCAGGTCCGGTACATCAGGGGAAGCAATTTCCAGAGTGATGAGGTCATCACAAATCCCCACGCCGACTCCGGCCATTTCGTCCTGTGCTGGAGAGAGGAAACTAAGGTGGTCATCCTGCTGAGTGAAGCATGGGCGTAGGTTTGGGTAGGGATGGTAGGGACATATCCCGACCAATATTCACGGGATATGAAAAAGTCCCGACCAATTTTTGCCATATTGGCTCAAAGAACGTGGATCTACAATCTTTGATTAGCAGCAACAGGCGGTGCGCGGAACGGAAGCTTCTTAGTTTGACATTTATTATGAGCCTCCGAGACCGTGTCGGAACGGTGCTGTCGGGGGGGAGTCAGTTGAATCGTCGGACGATCTTTGATTAGCTGCAAAAGGCGGCGGCTAGCTGGGCACACGCGTCTCCTTCCGAGTCTCCGAGACCATGTCGCCACCAAAAAAGAAAAGGACAGACATTAGAAGTTATTTCGCTACGTCGGCTGTAAGTACAGTGAGTGGACCCATAAGTTAGATATCTATCACGCAACGCATTTGTTGTAAAGTCCGGTGTTTAGTAAGGTCAGCACTGAATGTGAGTGACAACAAACATTGCAATAATACAGAGAATTTTATTCATGTTTATTTTTTTTGTTAGTGCAATATATTATTTTATTTTATTATTGATTTCTTCTTATCTGCAATTGTGTTTGCTGTATCCAGAGGATATTTCTTTTGATCTTACTTGTAACGTTTGCTGAATTTTGTAAAGGAAAAAGTAAAGTGTTCTTGAACTGATCTGCTGAGTATGACTGTATCTGGTTGTATACACAAGATGTATGATATGGTTATGGTTGGGGGGAGGGGGTTATTAAGCCAATGTGGTTTCCCCCCCTTCTCAAAAATGTTCGGTGCTCTTGGGCATTTCACTGTGCTGCCGGGGGGGGGGGTCAAGGTCCCCACCAAAACTTAGACCGATCCTACGCCCTTGGAGTGAAGCATACAATGTAAAGAAATTAGTTTAATACTTTTACCAGTGCATGAAAAATGTTTTGTACCTTCTCTGATTTTTTTCTCCACAATTGCAGGATCATTTAGCTCCTCCTCAAATTCTTGGTAACTAATCTTTCCATACCAATCCTGGCCTTCTTTCCTTCTCTTCATCTTCAGCTCGAGAGGACATCTTGTGACTATGCCTGAATTAAAGATGAGTCAAAGATAAGACAAGTTAAGGCACATCCAGTGAGGTTTGTGACTGCTTGGCTAACATAGCTTAAATCTAAAACTAGAAGTGCAGCTAAAACTAGAAGTTCACATACACAAAATACAAAAAAAAAAAAAAAAAACAAAAAAAAAACAACACATACACATTTTATCAAAAAGCCAGATTGCAGTTTAAAAATGCTCACAGGTCCAAATACCTTCGGTTTTTGGAGGCATGTCCTGAGCTAGATATACTGACAAACTGGAATATAACAGACTTTTGTTAAGATAACTCAGTATATCTTGTTTTGTGAATTACTTTTTGGGCTGTAATACGATTAGCATATTTTTAAAACATTTTGACAAAACTACGATAATGTTAAAAATAATGTGATATGCAAAAAAAAAAAAAAAAAGAAAAAATTTAATATTTTTTAATATGTAATATTTAATATTGTTTCACTAAAACCATAGTTTTATTTTGGCTATAGACATTACATGACTTTTAATCACCCACCGCTTCCTCTTGGCAGAGCCACCCCAGACAGCGCCTCCAGCACCGAACTCTTCCCAGAGCTCTGGTCCCCTATCACGGCTATGGCAGGCAGCGCCAGGTCCTTCTCCACTCCCAGAGAGCGGAGGGAGTCGATCAGGTCGATGCAGGGACGCACCTTCTCCTCGTAGTGTTGATTCAATGTAGTCATTGCTTCCGATTTAAAATAAGACGATTAAACCCGAAAGACAGTTCTGCAGCTGAGAACAGTTTTGTGTGCTGCCTGTTTGAAAGACAGAGAGCACTAGAAAGAAAACCTGTCTCCGGATTTTTAAGTTTCGTTTCCCAGCATCGCAGGACATCCAGGAAGAGCCATGACGAAGGCAGCTGCTACGGTTCGGTCGAAACCTTTTATTTATTTATTTATTTATTTTTTTTTTTCCTGTCTGTGTTTTAGTTTCGTTTCTTCCCCGAGTCATTTCTACTGCAGATGGCAGGTAAACGAAACTTAGCCACACAAAATAGAGATCATTTTACATTTTCATCACAATAAAGGGTGGTACAATTACAATTAGTTTGAAGGAACTACCCTTACCTTCATCGTATTATTTAAATAAGAAAATTTGTGAACAGAATATTCATAATACCCACTTTATATTGTCACTTTGCCCCTAAATAGAGCAGAAAATTCAGTTTTATCCAAGGATGTACACTTTTTTCAGTTTAGTGTCTGGTGTCAGGAACAAAAACCAGCAGTGCACAGTTGGATACAGAGTAATTTTGTGCTCTATTTTTAATTGGAAGTCAAAATTTTCATCCTTTATAAAAAAAAGAGAGAGAAAAAAAACTGACATCAAAATCCATAATGGTGTTCAGCATTAAAAACAGTAACAGCAGCAGTTGAAAAAACATTTTACATTAGACATCCCGTATTTTCAAGGTTAGGGACCGCAGTCACCAGCAAAGAGCTAAAATTCATGAGCAGGATTTCTGCGAATAAATTACTAACTTTTTATGATGGATCATTGATCAAACACACCCTGCTGATTTATGCATAGAAAAAGTGTACATGAACAAACTTTTACATTATCAGTGCTCATTGGATATTTTCCATGAAAACAACATACATATTGATCTGATGTAAAAACAGATGGATGGCAAATGTTTTTGTTGTCCATTTTGTTTATTATTTCTTTAGTACATTAGAACAAAAAGCTTATATAAGTGATCTTAAATCTCCAAATGTGAGATAAAAACAAAGGAAAATGAATTGACAATATCTACACATTTGGGTTTTTTTCCACAAAAAAGCTACCAATTGACAGAAGCTAACAGAGCAGAAACCCTGTACATTTCAAAATAAAGCAGCTTCTTACGTTTCCTTCTGCTTAAGAATAAAAGCAAAACATTTAGATTATAGCAAAGATTTTAAATGACAAAAACCTTTCTTTTTGAAAGGTTGGACATTTCTATAAGTTCTATTTACATAAAATAAACCACACAAAAAACCTTGCGAGAACATATTGCCAGTGTGGAAAACTTTCCCTAACTGTTGAAAAAGTAACATTTTTGATTTCAATCAACACACTAAGCTTCCGTTGTGCTGAAGTCGTACATGTTCATGCTGAATTCACTTAGCACGATGCGTGCCTTGGAGAGACGCCCGATGGATTTCTGCAGGCGGATTCTGTGGTCTTTTATGCCTCCGTCCTCCTGGAGCAGCAGCTCCATTTTCTCCTTGTCTTGAAGCATCTGCAGCATGTCTCTCTGCAGCTGAACGGCAGACTCCTGCAGCATCTGGTACTGGATCACAAGGGGGATCTGGTCAGCCAGACGCTGACCAGCAATCTGTGGTTGACGGAGGAGAGAGTAGAGGTGTAAGATGTGGCTCTGAAGCATCGTAGGAGCATGGCGTCCAGCTTCTTGGTCTGGCTTTACATAAGCTTCTCTTAGGAATGTGTTTTATGACTCAGACTTCTTCATGACAGTATAATTTTGAGATTGTTAAAAAGTATTTTTAAAGTACAGATTTCAAATAGATGCTTTTTTTTTTTTTTGGCAAGCATCTCTCCTGATGCTTCAAAGTAGCAATACCCAATCTAATCTCTGGGATTTGCTCCTGGTCATAATTAAGCCTTTATTTTTTAATGTTAGTATTGTAGTTTCTGACTGGACTGTTGTGTTATTTGTCTACTGTCTGTGACTTTTATGTTCTCCACAACCCCAGAAGACATTTTTAATTTTTTTTAAATATTCTGTCTATTTTTATTCAAACAAAATGCAAAACCATATTATGAGTCAGGCCCATTACTTTCTGAATCTGACAAAAAAGAAAAATGAAAACTCATTAAATCAATCATAATCACATAAATAAAACTGTAAGTAGCATTTTAATGGATACAAGCAATGCAAAAGTAACAATTTTGTTGTTGTCTGAAATGAAATGTCTGGTTTCAACAGCAGGTAAAATGGTTTGATTTATCGCTAAATGCACAGAAGTTTTCAGTAAATCTTACTTGGTAGTAGGATTTCAGGTGTCTCATCATCTCCTTCAGGTTGGCTCCAGCTTCGTTATTGATGGGGCTTTCTTCTCTCTTCCTCTTCCCCAACTTCTTGCTGTATCTGCAGTCCTGAGTGTAGACAATCAGCTCCATCTTAAACTGGGTCCGTAGCATGGACTCCGCCAAGGCTTCCTTGTCGTTACCAATGGCTTCGATCTTCATCTGAAACACACATGAGGTTTCCTGTAGACATGTTGTTCACTCCTCCATGAGGTAAAACAAAACTATTTAGAATTACTGGAACCTCTGCATAAATATGTAAAGAATTTACCATGCTAAAAATATTTTTAGCATGGTAAATTCGTGTGGCACTCTTGTCAAACTTGATTCAACTTGATGTGTGCAAGGAATACACACTGGGAGCTCCAATTGCAGTTGCCAGTCGACAAAAAGAAATAGTGTCCAAACCACTCCACCCTACATTCTTAAAAGTCATGTTAAATAGTCCAAACCTACAGTAACCAAGATACAAACTACTGCACCACAGTACATCAGAGACCTGCTTCAACCTTTCCAAGCCACTCAGGTCTTCTGCTTCTGTCCTGCTCAGAATCCAGAACCAAAGAACATGGAGAGGCAGCATTCACCTTCTACGCACCACAAAACTGGAACAAACTTCCAGAAAAATCCAAACCAGCTGAAACATCGAGGTCCTTTGAGTATAGACTAAAAACCAACCTGGTTAGAGTTGCTTTTGAACCATAATAGAGGAAACATTGACCAACATCTTGATTTGTAATGACAGCAATTGGCAAAACGTAATGTTTCCTGACTGTCTCAATTGTTAACTGTGTGATGACTTTGGATGTTTGTGTTTTTATGATGTAAAGGACTTTGAACTGCCTTGTTGCTGAAATGTGCTATACAAATAAACTTAAGTGATTGATTATTGGTAGGATTATGATACAGTACACAGTAACGGAAAACTTCCTTATATGGCCCCAGCTGTCAAGACACTTGGTGTGTACTTAGGCGTGGGTGTGGGTGTGTGTATGATCTTTCGGTCGCAGGATCTTTGGCTGATTTGTATCTGGCTCTGTGCCTATTTTCCAACAGCTGATTACCTGCTGTGGATTTAAGGAACTATGAAACAACCACTGTGTCTGATGATCAGTCATTCTGGGGTCAAGCCATTGCGCCTCCCTTACCTTCTGAGTGGAAACTGTTTGATTCCTGTTTCTTTGCTCCTGTCTTCTCCTCAATTTCTCTGTGTCTTCCAGGTTAACGCTAACTCGTGGGTTTCCAATCCATTCTTTGGACCACACCACCAAATCTTGATTTGTCACATCTCCCATGAGACAAACAGGACAAGCCATATGCACACACACTCGTATGTAAGGACAATTTAGTGACCTATTAAATTAGCAGTCATATTTCTGGACTGTAGGAGGAGGAAGCCTAATACATAAAGAGAAACCACACATGCACAGGGAGAACATGCAAAATCCATGCAAAGTTCTTAGGTTGAGATTCAAACTCAGGACCACTTTGCTCCAAGACAACAGTACTAAAAAACGCAGCCCAACATCTGTTGAAGTAAAACATCTCCACTTTCATTGTCCTTCAGAATTCAAACCTCGCTGAACATTTTCAACCAGGAACCTCCCCCCCCCCCACATTTCTCAACATCAAGCCACCATTAAATGTTAAACCAACACTCCAAGACCATTCGTCCCTCACTTCTAGTTGGTATTTTCTCCAGACCTCGGCTGAACCCAGAGACCAAGGCTCCCTTTCTTCAGCACATTTATTTATTGTAGAAAAATTGTGTAATTACCAAACAAAAAAGATTAACTGGACACATAGCACCCCGAAGAGGCCTTTTGAGAATTTATCTATAACCCAAAGCTTCAACAGAAATCTATAAAGCTATCTGAAGTACATGTATGTTTACTGTTTAAGTTTTATTCCAGTTTTTAAATACACTTAACTGATCAAATTAAGATAATTTATTTGCAATGGTGTCTATATATTGAAATTTCTGATCTACGACATAAACAAGAACAACAGAAGACAATACCTTAGCAGTTCTGATAAGGTTAGGCAGGCCAACCAAGCTCCTCTGGGCCAATCCAAATAGCTCTTTCTTCACAAGTTCTTTGGATAAACAAAGCAGACAATAAGCTTAAAATTGTATGGAACGTCTGAGAACTTATTTGCAGTCCATTACAATAATCCTAATTTAATGAAGTGTTTACATTTGAATTTATGCAAGTTCAATTTCAGACCTTTCAAAACCTTTTAAAATGTTTTTTAACCAAAATTACCTATCAAAAAGAAGTATAAAAATTAATGTGACGAGTATTTTAACTTTATCTCCTTCTGTATTTAGTAAGTAGGTTACTAACAAAGTTTTTTTCCCTGTATTGAGATACTTCAAATATTAGAAATACAAATCAGCCTTGCTACACACTTCCCTATGATGAGCCAGTAACCTAGCAACAATGTTTTTATTTTAAACACACAAAACCAGTTTGATGAGCATAATCCTCCAGCTGATTGCTGGAGAAATACAATACGGAACACATAAGTCATGAGTATACTATACACCATGTTTCTCATTAACAACTCACAAAATGTACAGACGCCTCATTGTCTTTGTTCGATACAACACTATCAATTTGGTTTTTCGGGCAGAATGTGCCAGATGTCACAGATGCACAATAAAATTTATTTAACAACCATAGAAAACATCTTAGCATATTTGTGGAGTAAAAATACCTGAACTTATTTGACTACATGCCATGCTGCATGCAACAAGGAAGTGTAGTAATTTACAGCGTAGTCAAAAGTGTCATTGTGACAACACTCAATTCAATCGAGCAAATTATAGAGCTGGAGAAGAGTCACTGAAACCGAATAGTCTGATCTTGTATTGGGACGATTGCAGATACACCAATCAGAATTTTGTGGCTGATATCCAATATCCTATTTTTGTTGATACTGACTTTATTTCATTTTTGACCTATTTCCTATATCAAGGTTCTTTGTTGCAAATTTAGATAGGGCAATGATCAATGAGTGTTGCTGGAAACACAAGTTAACCATCCTATGGCTCAAATATTTCTAAAAATAGCCAAACTGTGATGCTGTCAGTCAGTCAATTGTGTAGAACCAGTGGCTGTAAAAAGGGCACTTTGTAGGCATTGTCTGTGTCAGTAGTGGTAAAATATCTGTTTTAATCCCTTCAAAACTCTCTGTGTTAAACTTGACTGTATGAGAAGTTCTTTATAAAATCCCGAAAATAGCCAATGCTGAATGTTTTTCACTCAGTAGCAAAGTCCACATTTAAGGATGTTGCTATGTGAATTTCGTTTGGTGTATTGATTGACTGGACAAAGTCAATCACCATTATCCACTCAAGTCAGGCCAAGATGAAATTGACCGATTCCGGTCATTACCCAATTTCTCTGTGCATCTCCAGTGTTTGAACTCACTGGAACATCACTAAGAGCATACCTGTCACTTCCTTGAGTTTTATGATCGCAGGCTCCTCCAGCTCCTTGATCTGCTCCTTCACCATGGCTTCAAACGTCTTGTAGTTGATGAAGCCTGGGAGCTCTTTCCCGCGGTACTTGCGTTCATACTGAGCCACCTCCTTCTGAATATTCAGAAGGAGGTGGATTTTCTTGCAGTTGACTGCAAGAAAATCCAAAGTAAAATCACATCATGTAGTACCTGGAGCTCTACAATCAGAAAACAAAAGACCAGATTATCATTTAGAGACATTTTAATAGCTTGTGAATCACTTACACGTTGTTCCGGAGTTATCAATAATTGTTTTCCAAACAGCAAACTGTTGTCTGAGTATGGAGAAGATCTTGGACTTGTATCCACATTTTATGTCCTCCCCTTTGCTGAGGTAAATGGCATCCTGTGTGAATGCCGTCACCCTCTAAGATAAAACGATGGAATGAAAAAACTCAGATTTTGTAACACTTTTACTTCCAACATGTAAAAACTGACAGCCAGCCATTAAACTCACATCGATAAGGAAACCAAGTCTCTCAGTGCAATCAGATGGTGGTCCACAGCCCAACTTGTCCAACTTTGCCTGAGTCTCCTTCAGTTTAGTCTCCATCTGCTTTTCCAGTTCAGGTAGAGATCTCTGTAGATACGATTGGATGAGTTAAAATACCTAAATTCATTCAAAAGTAGCTATTTAACTTATTATGAGAGAAATATTGACCTGGATGTGATTCACAAGCTCCAGTGTGAGTTTCTCTGCTAGTTTAGGGACGGTGGCCAGACCGTCATATAACAGAGTCCTTCAGGACATATAAGAAAAGCAATGCTTTACATATTATTCTGCAGCCTAAATCAAGTTGTAAAATTCTCAAAATAATTACACTTACTGGAAATGTGAATGGTCATTAAAGAAGGTGTTCTCTCTCTCGATTGCTTCAGCAAGAGACAGATTATCTAAAATCTCCTGCTGGCCCCTGCATTTGACAATCATGTAGCCCTTCTTCAGAGGGACGACTTTATTGCGGACTGTTTTCACCACCATGTCCTCTGTGCCTTTGTCCACCAAGTCAGGCTTAGTCAGGATACCTGAGCGACAAGGGAATACTTAGACGCTGAGGGGGTTTTTTTATGAACTGTTAGGAGATGTTGTAAAATGATTTCTTTTTACCCAGAGTCCTCTCTCCAAACGGATCAACCTGCTTAGCCATTTGTAAAGCTTCTGTGGTCGCTATGTCCACATTGGATGGAACCACCACCAGACTGATGGTTTCTTGTTTTTTGATGTACATCTCGATGAGTCCCTTTATCTGAAATTTTCAGTCGAAATATTTTAAATGTGCTAAATGGTGACTACATGATAACAAATGTGATAAATTATTTGTATACAGAAACGTATACACTGCCAAACATCTAAATCCTTTTCACACTATAAACACCGCCCCTGAGGAAATGTAAAAGATGCTGACCTGATCACCGATTCTCTCGTGCTGTCCATTCACAGCCACCCTGGCGATGCCAGGAAGATCGATGAGAGTCAGGTCAGGAACATTCGGGGAGCCAATTTCCAGAGAAATGAGTTCCTCGCTGATCCCATTTCCCTTTCCAGCCATTTTATTCTGTGCTGGTGAGCAAGAAAATAGGTGGATGTTCTCGTAAGTAAACCCAACAAGATCTCAGGACCTCATTTTCAGCAATGAACTTCTGAACAACAAAAGTATTGTACCTATTCTGATTTTTTTATCCACAGTTGCAGGATCATTTATCTCCTCCATATGATCTTGGTAACTAATCTTTCCATACCAATCCTGGCCTTCTTTCCTTTTCTTCATTTTCAGCTCGAGAGGACATCTTGTAACAATGCCTGGATCAGCGATGAGTCAACGACAAAAGAAAGGCAACATATTAATTGTAAATCAGAGTGCTGTTCTTTTCTCTGTGTGTGAGCCAAATGAAGAAGAGTGTTTGACTATAATATGAGAAAGCTGTCATAATTATGAGATGTTTTTCATCGAAGTGGTAAAATGGTCTTCAAATAGGCTTTCAAATTTACTGATTTATTTATTTTTACGTAAACACAACTTGTGAAACTGATCATAGTTGGACAGACAGACTACCTCATGGCCAAGGACAATGGGGGCTACTCAGTTTGAAATGGTCAAAAAATACAAATAAAAGATATATATATATATATATATATATATATATATATATATATATATATATATATATATGAGCAACGGTTTCAAAGTATAAAATTAATTAATGAGCCATATTTTGCCACCTGAGTTTCTTAATGTTATTATTTCCACAGAATGTGTCTGTGAGCGCCTTTTACCCACCGCTTCCTCTTGGCAGAGCCACCCCAGACAGCGCCTCCAGCACCGAACTCTTCCCAGAGCTCTGGTCCCCTATCACGGCTATGGCAGGCAGCGCCAGGTCCTTCTCCACTCCCAGTGAGCGGAGGGAGTCGATCAGGTCGATGCAGGGACGCACCTTCTCCTCGTACTGCTGGTTCAGAGAATTCATTATGTGCGCGTCTGTCTTCTTGAAATGTAGAGAGAGTCGCGATGGGGACAGTGTTGCTCGTTGGCTGGTAAAAAACACTCTGCCCGTATAACAGGAAAAGAAGCAGCAGCTATAAGGTAGGTTTCTATTTCCTAGGTACGTTTCGTTTAGGTGCAGGTTTCGTTTGGTGGTACGTTGTTGCAGGGTTTTAAAGCCAGAAGACCAAGTGAATTTTACTCACTGTTGTTAATGTAGTGCAGACTTGACATGATTTATCTGGTTTCAGTTTTATGTTGCAGACTGAATCCTTAAAAATAAATAAATAAATAAATAAAATATTAGCGCCCTGCAGCTTGGGTATTGTTTCTTACTTCATATTTTGCATTGTTAGAAAATATTTACAAGTATTTCTGATAGGAAATTGTACCTCAAAAGAAAACAACATAAAAGAAGATAACTTTTTTTTAAAAGTGTCTATTGATATTTTAATACCGTTTCGAGTTTTATTTTTTAAACCCTTCTCAAATTGTCAATGGAGAAATCTTTCAATCAATCAGACCTTTTTCCTGATGGTAGTTTTGCATGATTTCATATTATTTACGATTAACCAACACTGACTCGTACTCCACCCATCTCCACCTGTTATGCGATCGTCCATGCAGATGGACAAATAAGTTAACATTATTTTTTGCAACCCATATTGTAGATCTTCCCAAATATTGCATGTAAGTAGACCTGATTACCGATTCTCTGATGATTGTTTCAATATATTGTAAAGTGGGTTTTATGGAAGGCAAAGCTGACCATAATTCATACAAGAACCACCACTACTGTACATGATGTATGTTTCACTATATCAGTCAGCTGACTGATTGACTTACTCTTCACATAGTGCTGATTTTTGTTTCTACGTCACGCTGATTTACTTCGTCTCAGCAGCTTTTGTGCATGTGTGGATGGCCCCACCTGCTGGTCACACACAAAATTGTCACAATTTTTCTGCTTTTTTAAACTTTGGAATTTATTTATTTATTTATTTATTACTTCGTTTTCCACTTATTGTATTCGTTTTGCACTATGAGTGTTAATAATAAATTTCTACTCCAATTAGCATTGACTGAACTCCACGAGAAACACAAGTTATTTCAGTTAATACCGAGGCCGGAGGCTAAGCTAACAACTTCTTCTGAACAGAGACACAAAGATGAGCCACAGAACAAATTTGTCCATCTTTATTAGTGAGTCATGGGTTTGTGCACGTTAGATATGAGTGGAAAACTGTGTATAGACTTTTCGACACCACTGCAAGTCACATGCTCAGACGGTCAAAACACAGGGCTGGAAATATCATAGTAAATGAACAGGAAGCCAAGCATTCCATTCAATGGTCATGATTTTACAACACTTGAACAGAACAGATGTTGTTTGTACAAAACTTCATAGTGTCATATTTTTTCTGGCCATAACTATGGCATTTAGGTGCTTTTTGCAGGGTTTTCATTGTGTGTATGAACAGTGTGAAAATGCTTTTGAAATGTGTGTTTTAAGTAAAAAGGAGGAAAGTTGTCAAGGTAACTTGTATGAAGAGTGGCTTCTATAGTTTGCATCTGAAAAATATTCTTAAAACTGCATGGTAGCATCTGTGCAGGAGAAAATAAACATCAGAACTCAGCGCACACGGCAGAAGTTGCATATATTTTAGGTTTCTTATACAAACGTATTTTTTGTGGAGGATTTTACAGAATGGATTTGTTACTTGTGATTTTATTTTTTTTTACTTATTGGCATTATCAGACAAAAAGTCAAAGAGTTGCAGCTGTAAAATAATAATAATTAAAAAAAAACAAAGCAAGAAAAAAAATACCTGAATTATGAATATTATTGGAATTAGAAACACCTGTTATCAAAATATATTCGTCATTATAAGAAAAAACATGACTGAATACCTGATTAGCTGTCAGTGATGTGTCAGAGCAGAGTATGTTTTGTAAACTTTCACACTTAGAATGCATGTTTTATCTTTTTTGTTGTTGTTTTTTCCTGGATTCACAGAGACCTCACTAGCACACAACGTCATGCACTTTAAAACTTTTACAAAGAGCGCTTTTCCCTCCGACACAGAGTGCAAACAAACTACTAGAACAGAGATGGCCAGTCAAAAACGGAACAAGTCGATAATCGAGCACGGAGAAACTGTTATGCGTTTCGAACTACTAGAGGGACAATATTCAGCTAACACAACTTTTGAAAGAGAAAGGGTGAGGGACTACGTCTAATGTTTTGTTCTACGATACCCAACTAGACTTTTATTTTTTATATTTCATCTACAACAAGTGCACTCTTACTCCTTATGACCGTCTTCCTTTTTAACAGCAAGGAAGACGGAAGGACTTCCGACAAGGAAGTCCCTCCGTCTTTCTTTTTTTTTTGAAGAAAGGCTGAATGCCTTTCTTCAAACAAAGGCAGTCAGCCTAGCCCCCTGACTGCCTTTGTTTGAAGATGCCGAAAGACAAGTCGCGGCTACATCTGATTGGAGTAGGAGGTGGGCCCTCCCACCTGGCTGTACTCGGATGGCTGGTCGAAGCTCCCCTGGGTGTTGTAGCTTCCCGACTGGTTAAAGCCGCCCTGGTTGTAGGGCTGCTGGTCGAAGGTGCCGGCCTGTTTGTCGGGCGCACTGCCCGCCAACCTGGAGCCACCCTTATGCCAGCTGGTCTCCTTGAAGACAAACCAGATGTTTCCAGCCCACAGAACAAAATTGAGAAATCCAAACACCTGAGGGGGGAAAAAAGGGAGAATTATACTTGGGCAATCATGAACCTTGAATCGTAAACCCTGATCTCTCCCTCCCCCCCAAACTATGAGCAAGCTTTATTGTAGAAATAGATGACAAATAAATCAACTATTTGAGTTTTTTATCACTTGTAAAACTAAAAATTTGGTCTACATGATACAATGCTCGTGCATTCTGAAAGAATGTGTTAATGAACATGAAAGTTTGGTCAAGAGGAGTGATTCAGTCAGTCTGAAAGACATTTTAATAAAATAGCTCACCTTTTATTCTGATATTGACAGAACTGAATCTGAAGCCTTAACTCTAAGAGAAAAAAAATCTTGTTTCCTTTCTTGTTTCCCAGCTTAACAGCAGACATGGTTTGTAAGCTTACCACCGAGGTGTTGAGCCCAGACCACCGAGGCCCGTGCAAAGAGCTGCACTTGTTAGTCGGGTCTTTGCAGGCTGGGATGAGAAGCTGCACCTCGTCCGGATCGGTGGCCACCTTCACATCGGACAGGGCCTTGGCCCAAGCAGAGGAGCTGACCAGCCACATGAAGGAAAACACCACTGTCACCACAAAGTCCTGAGGGAAGCAAAGAAGTACTCAGCTTCAACAGATTCACAGAATAAAAATAACTTTTTTCTTTTTTTTTTTATTTGTCAGGAAAAATGTATTTTCAATAGTGCTTTGTGTTCATTTATAAGAACAGCTGACGTAAAATGTGAAGGAATAATGAGTATGAGTTTATCATACTCACAATGAGCGGTCTTTGGCTGTTTTCGCGGTACTTATTCAGGAAGAAAATGTACACAACAGTGGCCACGAGAGAATACAGGAAGGAGAAAACGGCAATGGTGACGAAGAACTCCGCAGAGGAAGAATAATCTCCGGTGAGGAACACACGCTCCGTCCTCATGGCCTCACACATGGGCGCTTCAAACGACACTTGGTGCAACCTGCCACACACAAAGAGATTTTGTACTTTGCTACCACACATGATTATTAAAATTCTCCGTCTTGGCTCTCAGACAAGTATTGCGACTCTAAACAACGAAGAACACTGTCCAACTCACAACATGAGAAGGAATGTGCGCAACACTCACCTGAAAGGATAACCAAAGTCGATGCCGATGTTCAGATCGCTGCTGGCCTTCTCCATGCAGTCCACACTGACCCTGAGCTGCCCTGAGTAGCCACCGCATGTGGCGAAAGCGAAAATGGCAAAGAGCTGCAGAAACACACCTCAACATGTAAGAAACACTGACCAAAGCAGCAGATCAAAGGCTGAGAAAGCATATAAAGAAGTAAATCCTTGGAGAAAACCAGCTAGATGTTGCTAAGGACAATGCTAGAGGTTCACGTTACAGCAGGAGAGAAGCGATTCAACGTGAAGTCAGAACTACAGTGGGATAGCTGAGATCAAAGCAGCATATTGATGTGGTACAACAGCCTAGTCAAAGACAAAGCTCAGTCCAACTGAGAATCCATGGCAAACTTGAAAATTGCCGTTTACAGATAATCCACATCTGGTCTAAATAAGATAGAACTAATTTGGTGAGATAAAAGGGGAAACCCTGGGTCTCTACATGCCACTGCACCGTCACAAGTGATTAAGAAGACATATGAATGCTTTTGAAAGGCACTGTCTGCAAAAAAAAAGTTAGGTTGAAACGTCTGTTTCTGATACTTTAGGCATTTCAGGAAACGTACAAAGAAAACAAAATAATTGAATAGATTTTATCTCAGGAGTCCTTAGGAAGGTTTTTTAGATGTGGATTAAAGTTGCATTGGAGGTGTGAACAGGAGAACAAACCAACGCTCAATTTATCTCCTCTAAGCAGAGACTTGTGAACTGCTTCACAATGGAAAAACTGAAGGGCAAAGGCCAATTGTCAAAGTCAGTGAAATGAACAGGGCCTTCATCTAAATTAACAAACATGAACATGCAACAAACACACACACGCACACACACACACACACACACACACACACACACACACACACACTCATTTCCTGCCCTCAGTTTGCTCTCTTAGCCTAGTTGCCCATATAAGCCCCCCACTGCCTCAAGAGTTCTCAAAGCCATAATCACCATAATCAGAGCTGATGCCCGGTTTGCTCCTTTCCCATGTCGTAGGCAGCTGGACGTGCAGCTTGCCAACAGCTGGCAACGCTGTTTATCTCTCAGTCTGAGTGAATCTGAGCCACAGGAGGGCGCTGTTGGATAACTGACAGGAAGCGGCTATGCTCAACCGTATGCCTGCCATCTCAGAGACAGAACTTAAACACAGAGTCAGTATCGCTTCATACCTATTGAGTTAAACATTGAATGCTTAGTTGATCCTCTGCAAGTATACCAGGCCCACAACTAAAACACCAAGAACCACAGAGCGACCATATCGGACCTATAGCAGGTGGCGTTCAACGCTGGCACAGCTCAGGATCTAGATGGTAAAATATAGCAGTGAATTAAGCAGAAAGCTGCTGGATTCATGCCTTGAATCACTATGCAATCATAAGACATAAGTGAGTGTAACCATATTGAAGCCACGAGGTTCTCAAATCTATCTTGTTGACTGTTAAAATTGGCAAAGAGGTCCCTTTGCCCCATAAGTCTGTTTTACCTACATTAGTGTCCTGTTAACTAGAGTTGCTTATTACTTCATCTCCATTGTAGTGGAAAAGGTATTTGTTACCCTACAGATTTCTTATGTTTCTGCTTTTTCTAAAATCACACTTGAATGTTTCTTTTCTTTTTTTTTTTTTATTCAAATGATTAATAAAATTGCTCCAGAAACATGATATAGTGATTGTGTTATGCATAATCCAAGTGCGCTTGAGCCTTATGTCATATGCTGATTCAACTTCAAGATTTTCTGGTGGGCCGTTTTTTTTTTATGAGTAAGTAGAAAACTTTCCTAAAAGTTCCTAAAAGTTGGGAACAACACCCCAATTCCTATCGAAGCCATTTAACATCGGGCATTTTAAAAGTTTCACGACAACGTGAGCTTCAACAAGTTTCTCTGGGATCTTGGAAAAGAAACAGGCCCACAGCATTACATATCAATACTTTCAAGAGGGCAAGAGGTGCTTTTTTTAAATTTATTTAGACACCTAAATTATGTCAAGGTGTGTCTTTAAAGCTGAACTTATCGCTTTTACAAAAATATGTTCCTTAAATATTTGTTAAGACTGTCACCATGTCGTGACAGCATAGTACGCGACAGGTAATCAGTGAAAAGATCGATCTCTTCCACCTCCTCCCTGAGCCACTGCTAGCAAAGGGGAGCATGTATACACAAGGATGATTGACAGCGCTAAGACCCTCCTCTTCGCTCTGATTGGATGTTTCTGACGGAGTTGTGTATTTATGTTAAGGACAGTAGAACAATAGGGAGGAGGTGGAGGAGTTGGATTACTTCACAAATTATGTCTCATGTTCTACATAGTGACAGTTTTAACAAATATGTCAAAAAACGTTTATTTAATAAAAGTTACATACTGCAGCTTTGACTCAATAATCCTGTTTTTGCTAGCTTAAAACTCAGTCAGCTTTTCAAATGACCACCAGCTAATGATCGGAGGAGCTTTCAAAGGAGGTAAACATGAGTGTGCGGTGTCGATGCTGCGTAGGCATAATCTCTGATTAAAGCAGCCCAGATTAATGCCAAAATCTTAATAATAAACAACAGACTCTCATTAGGGTTTGTTGCCTGCAGTTTTGGGCCTCAGGTGGAGCCGGGATGCCACATACATTGAGCACAGCTGGAACATCTGCATAAAAACCTCCAGACTGATGTGGTTTGTTTACCCACAGAGACGAGTGAATGACGGCGCGACTGAAATCTCCCAACGAAGGAGCCGAAAGACGATGCACATGGAGACAAATCAAATCCAGGAAAGTGACCAGAAGAGCGACGGGAACGAACGCTATCGTTTAATTAACCACAAAGAGCCGCAGATAAGCATCTCTTTCACGCTCTCTTTCTGCTGCCTCGTCCTTACTGTGATTTTTCTTTTTTTTTTTTCAGCTCGGGTTTTAGCCCCTCTCATTTCTTAGCCGGGTCCTTTGAACAGGAGAGCGTGGCATTGTGGAAGGAGGATGGATGCTAAGCCTCGCACCCCCGTGTGTTTATCTGCCTCTCCCAGCTGGGCTCCTCAGGGAACAAGAGATAGAAGGAGAGAAAAAAAAAGGGGGGGGAGGCTGGGAGGTAGAAGAGGGAAGCTAAGGGGAGAAATAGATACAGTGGAAGGGGCGAATAAAGCGCGAGCGCAGGAATTAAACCGGTCTGCAGTGTAAACAAAGCTACGAAACATCTCAGTCATCCCTCATCTCTACTGACCTACATGGCACCCAAACGCTCCAGTCTAATGTGAAAGTTATGATTTGATTTCATGGCAAATCAACGACCTGAAATATATATGTATATAAAGAAAATACACATGCACGCACACACACACTCACGCAACCGGGTGATGGTGTCTGCAGATTTTAATAAGCGGACAAAGATTTTTTTCTAATAATTGAGCTCGTGCAAATTGGGAAGCTCCAAATGAGACTCCAGTCAGTTGAAAAGGACGCATCAGGCACGGACTTGGCCACCAGCGGTCAGAGTCAATGTCTGCCGCCCTAAAATTGTTGCTGAGCTGGACAGAAGCGAGTGCTGCATTGGTTTGAATCATGTATAGAAATGTGTGTGTGTGTGTGTGTGTGTGTGTGTGTGCGTGCATGTGCATATATTACGTTTAGCAGACCATTTTTAGCATGGTCTGCTAAAAATGTACATTTATTGAGTTTTATTGTAAATTACTTTTTCTTCTACCCCTTTAGAAGAAGGACGTAGTTTATAAAGTTGCAAAAGAAAACGTCTTCAGTAAAAAGCCGTGTGATCAATGCTACACTGGCAGACAATAGTTAAAAACAGGTAACTCATTTAAAAGCAGCTAATCCTTTCCTGCAAAGGAAGCTCTTTGTCAGAAGCACAGACTGATCTTGCCTCCGTCTCTTTTCTCCACTCGGCTCTAACGTTGACTGACCACAAGAAAGAGGACATTTATTTTAGTAACTGGGCCTTCAGTGTCAAAGAACAGTCACTACCCATGTCTCAATAAAGCTGCAAGTGAACATTTTTCTGCATTTATATCAGTTTGATAAATACAAAAAAAATTTGGTTGCATCTGTGTCCTTTGGACTGCAATTTTTATCTTAGCATTTCATTGTATATTCTACAAAGTTAATAGAAGTCAGCAGTATAATTAAAACTCATAAAATAAAAGTAAAACAAACAAAAAAAATAATTATGAAAAAGGCTGCATTAACTACTAGTTCCATTAAGTAACTGTTGGATCTGCAAATATCATTAATTTATTTGATCACCATCCTCACACAGGGACTAATTCTTATTTTTATGCAATGATAAAAGATGTGATAATCACTAATTCCTCGTGCAAACCAGAGTCTCTTAAGGAAACTATATAATTCAATATAATTCAGCTTATTTGCATAGCACTGACAAATGTTGTCTCAAGGCACTTTACAAAAAATAAAAACAACTTATATAGAAACAAATAGTCACAAATAAATTCAAAGTCAACATCCATTCTGTTTAAGAAGTTGTGCAATCAGGTTTCGCTTATTATGTCAGCTGGATTTTTTTTTTTTAATCTAAGGAAACCAAGCTGATTGCACCGAGTCAATGATTTTGCAGCAATCCCCCCTACTGTCCATTTTAGCGCTACATAGAGTAACAGTGGGCAGTCCCTTGGATGGTGAAAGCAATCCCTCATTACTAAGCATGCGCATCATCAATATAACACATTTGTGTTATTCTATTTTTCTGGGATGTAAATGATTGATCTGTGGAACACCACATTTCTTTATGGTCTTTCTTGCGTATATAAAGAACGAACAGCAGTGCTCTCTCTTGAACTGTGTGGGATACGTCTTGTCGAGAGACAGCAGGCAACCTTTTTCTGTCTGACACAAAGAGGAAGTAGCATCCTCTGAGGGTCAAAGGCGAGGTAGAGGCCCATCAAAGACCTAAAGTGTCGGGAAAGAGAACATCTTAGATTACTCATATAACGCATGTGCATGTAACGTTTATCTGATTTTTAATAAACTAAAAACAGAGTCTATCAAGGAACATACCTGGATGTAATAGTTAGGAAAAAAAACAGTGAGCTTTCAGTTTTGATTCATTTAAATCTAAATCTGATTATTCTGTATTTGACCTGCTGTTCATCAGACAATGAAGGGGGGAAAAAAAGTCATCTCCTGGCAGCCTGACTGCTGAGGTTTATGTGAGCAGCTGAAGAAGCTTTTGTGACAGTCATATGAAATGCCATCATCGACCAAACCTATTTTAAGACAATACCCAGAGAGAGATGTGAAGAACATTTCTCACCTTTCCCATTTAATACTAATTTACTCTATGTCAGCCCTGGCGTTATTCACAGCCCTGAACCCAGTGGGTACTGAGACATTTGCCGAAGTAGATAATAAACGTCATCTCCTTCAACATTTGGACCAGCTTCTCCAGCCGCCTCTCTTCCTGTCGCAGGGAACAGTTATTTCAGTGGTGACAAACAGATCTCTGACCTGGCAAGTCTCTTGCAATATCAGTCAACAGCTGTCGCTAATCTCACTGCATTTCCCTTTGACTTGTTTTTGGGGTGTGTGTGTGTGTGTGTGTGTGTGTGTGTGTGTGTGTGTGTGTGTGTGTGTGTGTGTGTGTGTGTGTGTGCGCGCACTGATGCTTGTGCACAAAATGCTTATCATATCCACTTGGCATCTATCGGATTAAAGGCTAGATAGTGGCATATCAAAGAAAGTGGCAGAACGGTAAACAACAGAAACTGTAACATATAAAATCCGATACGGTTGCAACACATAAAGATGGAAGTGATGGATCTGATGCAACCTTTGGTTTAATGCTCCTTATCCAACAGCAGACAGCCCCTGAAGTGACAAAATCTAGAGCAAATAAATAATAACATAACAAATGACACTAAAACTTTGTGCTACATCTTGCACAATGTGCAATTCAGATGTCTTTTCACACAGTCTTATCGCCAAAATACTACAAAACAGAGGCAATGAAAAAAAGTGTTAATAACCCTTTAGTTTGTGCACACGAGATTCTCCGACCGCCCAGAGGCGAACAAAGCTGGTGTACAGTAAGGTACTCAGGATGACATCATGCAATAGTTGGTCAGACGCGGGTTTGGATGGGAAGACCACGATTACTCATGAATGAGACTCGCGATGGATGCCCGGGCTTTGCCCCGTGAGTCACAAGGCCTCACGTCGTGTGCTTGTACAGCCGCTCTGTGCGACAAGCTTCAGCAGCATGGCTATGTTTATCATTTGCAATCATGTGCTCAAGCAACTGTGCAATTATCCCCCCCCCCCCCACACACACACCCCTCTCTATCCCCGCTTCTTTCCTTTCACTCTTCAGACGCATAAGCATGAAGCTGGAAACGGTGAAGAGTTTGGGCACATCTCAAAGGACAGCTTCTGCATGAGTTGGCCAACATGGGAGACGAGGGGGACCTTACAGCTGTTTGGAGCAGAATATGCCAGCCGCTGATGGCGTGCCAGCAAGAACAAGATCCGCACACACATAAATAATGTTTTATTTTTTGTATTCGAAAGGCCCCTCTATTGATGTAATGGATCACCAGGTCTTGTACTATAACACTAACCCTTAAAACTAAATTCCTAACCTCAATGCTTAGTTCTATTCAAAGACTTAAATCTAACAATTTGGTATTTTTGTGTGTTTTAGAGATATGACAAAACAAATGTACACATAGTGCATTTGCCTGCAGGCCTGACTAATTATGAATTCACACTGTGCTTGTGCAGATCCAATGCTGACTATTAATGCAGGAAACCAAGACATGCAGCATCTTACTAGGAAGTCTCAACTATAGTTAACATAACCTTTTAAAAGCCCACTATTTGTCCACACAGTCAACCAGACGTACAGTGCAAGGTTCATCGTCTGCAAACTAAATGTCATTCGCTGCCTTTATAAAAAACCTCCAGTGCCTCAGGGCGTCCACACAAAGCAAACCAGCACACATGTCATGTTTCCACTGATCAGTTACTGTTTGTACAAATCTACCACAGGACCACATGGACATAATGAACAGGAAACACTGTGGCTGATTTTTGTGGCGTTGCTAATGCCTTCAGAAAGGTGATGTCAGAGTAAAGGAAGGATCCCATTTGAAACACAGTCTGAAAATGTCTCGTCCATCTGGAAGAGCTGAAATTCGCCAGTCAAGCTACAGAATCAAGCTACTGCTCCAAGCTGTCCATTTATGGGATTTAACTGTCAGCGAAGATGTCTCAGTTTTGCTGATGGGATCCAGCCGTGGCCTGGCCGAGGTAGGCTCCAAACAAAAACAGACAACTGCTTAAAACCAGTAACTTGTTATATGTATCTAAAGGAGTTCATGTGCTAACTTTAGTTAGTAAGAAGGTCTATGCCTCAGTCATTCCTCCACAAGTCTATGTACACTCAACTCTACCATTTAGCACTGTTTCTCCTCCCTCACTCTCAACTGTCCTCTCACCTCTATCACCTTCATCCCTCATTCCTATGTTTGTCATCCATCATCCCTCAACCCTATTAGTGCTACCAGGGTTCAGTCAGTGTAAATAGCAACATTATCCATGACAATCAACATTTGTTATAACTTTCTAACAAAATTACAGGTGATTGTCCCTCTCTGCACAAGCAGCTGAAGATATGACACCAAGGATCTACTGATGAGCCACAATAGCAAATCTAAACTCCAAAGTTTGGATGAGGTGAAGGATATATGGAAAGGGCCCTCATCCGCTCATCACCTGTTGTAGTAAAGGAAGAGCTCAGCCACAAACCAGAGATCTCAGTTTATCAGCCTGTATGTGGTCTCACCTCTGTCTACATTCGTAAGCCATGGACATTAACCGAATAATTGACATTCAAGATCAGAGCGGCTGAAATTAGGCTCTTCTGTATAGAGTGAATGGGTTAAGTCTTAGAGATAAAACTGAGGATCTCTATCATCTGGGGAAGCTTGCAGTTGAGTCACTGCTCCTCTGCTTCAAAAGGAGTCAGTTGAGGTGGTCACTGTGAAGGTTTTCATGAGGAACAGATATCTCTTTTGGTCTGAGAATATTGTGGTATTCCCCACAGCGAGCTAGAGGGTTTTGCCGGAGAGAGAGCTGTCTGTCTGGGTTTCCCTCCTGGATCTGTAACATCCACGATTTGCTCTGAAAACAGCTGAAAACATTCAAGATAGAACTTGATTGTTTTTGAAATAATGAATGCATTTGCAAAGCAAACCCACTGGATATGGAAGACAATGCTCAATAGCTTTTCTGCATAGTGCTTATATCAGTGATGGTAATTTGTACACGCTCACCATGATCTGAAAAGGGGCCAATGTAATACTCTAACACTGCTCTTGCTGGTTCCGCACATCACGTTAAAAGTAAGACTGCAATTTTGGTTCAATTGAAGACAAACTACAAATGATTGGAGAAAAAAAAAAAACAGGATCCCGCCCGTCTTTTCTTATTAGAGAAGAGCAGCTTACAGAAAAAATACCCACGGGTGTCACAGCAGAATAAATCTGAATTCTTGACCTTAATTAAAATAGCTGGTTATGTGTATACTGTATAAACCCGCAGGCCAACGGAGACACAAAGGAATATTCTCTTTCTGGGGAAGACAGACGGAAAAGAAGTAAAGGTGTTGCACTGAAAAGGTCACTTGTAGTGCCAGAAATGCGAGGAACGGAGGTGGTGTGTACTGGGGGAGGCAGTGAAGCTCACATAATGACCCACACTTCCCTTCAGACACACATACACGCGCACACACACACACGTACACACAAAGAGTAACAAGAACATAGACATGTGAGCTATGACAGAGTGTTACACAGCTGGTTTTCTTTTGGATCTGACAAGGTGTGGGCCAGTTTCCATCCATCCAAGGTGTTCCCAAATCAGAGGGGAAATACAGTCATGCCCAATGAGGAGATGCCTCGAAAACCTCAAAAAAAGGAATTGGCCAGGAGGAATCCTGATCTGCTGCAGGATTCCTCTTGACCTGACTCCTTTACATGCAGGATAAATGACTTTACTTTGACTTCTGTACCACCTTGTGGAGGAAGCTAATTTCAAACACTCCTGATCACACTCTTTGGTTCATAATCCATATGGCCAAAAGTGAAGGTTTGAATGTGGAAGTTCTGCTTCCACAAGCTTTCTGGCTCAGTTCTTTCCTCGGTGTAACAGACAAGAGTAGCACCTACATCTCTGGAGATGATCCATCGTCCGCTCCATTCTAGAATCACTTGTGAACAAAACACTTGGATATTAAACTCTTCCACTTTGAGTAGAGACAGAGCACCGGCCGAGAGGGAGGAATCCACCTTTTAACCAGCTCAGATCCATGGCTTCTGAGGCCACAACTACATCCTGGCCACTCCACATTTGACTGTGAACCGCCCCACTGTATGCTGAATTTCTAGGCCTGAACATGCTAACAGAACAACATCATCATCAAATGCGGAAAAAAAGAAAAAGAAAAAACGGGGTCCTTGGTATACTAAGGTTTTACAAATTCAAATACTGAAAAAACTGTGTATACTACATAATTCCTAGGTTTTAAAGTGAGATTTAAAGTGAGATGCCAGAGAAAGCATCAGAGCGACTCTACTGTATGCAGCGTAGAGTAGTGCAACGCTGACCGTCTCGACCATGTTGCTGTGCAATGCCGGTCAGCAAGTTGAAAGAAGGTTCCTACTCTTTTCCTCTGTTAAGATACTACTGTCTGATTGACTGGTAACATATTATATTGTAATGCATTATGACTGTTGATATAACTTTCAAACTACCCATTTGATTAGAAAATGGGCAGCAAAAAGAAAAGGTCCAGTGAATTGGTAGTAGAGAATAACCCACGATTTAACAATCACATAGGTAGGGAAATGACCAAATAAAGGACACCAAATCCAAAATGTTACATAATGGCCACAATGATACAGGATAACTCTAGGCAAAAAGTGGATCCTAGATATATAACTATCTTAAGTTGTCATTTGAGGCCAATTTCAGACCATATCCATATACACATTTTATCTGGGCACGAATGCTTTTCTTTGGTATGATTTTTTTTATCAAGGCCACCAAAAGAACTGAAGTTCTCTTGAATAAAGTCTGTTTTAGGATCCCTGCTGACAGACATGTGCAAACTCACCTTAATTGTGTGGTATGTTGAAACTGAGAGTCAGATTCGTCAGTTCACTTCTTATAACTGTAATAAACTCCCATCTTTCTTCAGCTAATGAAAACTATGATTGTCTTCACACTTGCAAAGCCTCACACACAGGTGCACAATGAAACACACACACACTTACACACAGTATCTGGGCAAATGCTGAACACCCTGGTGGCAACAGCAATTTCTCTAAACTCACATCAAAGAAACTCACTTATCTTTTTTTTTTTTTTTAGCTCCAGGCTTCTGTGCACTGTACAATAAACACAGAGTCAACACAACCCACTGCCAAACAGAGAGGGGTGGCTGTAGTAATACTTTGATTCAGTCACAGCGAGGACGCCCAGTGCAAATTGGTGATTCCCGTTATATCATTTCTTTTCACTCGGGCTAAAATGGGTCATTTCTTAAAGGCTGGCGCATTAAAAAAAAGCACAGTTTGCACACCTATTCACAAATACAAAATACACATAACGATTGGATATACATAAACATAAAGATCTGGTCACAGCGAATCAGATTTGAATAAAATGCTTGAGCGTAATGTGTGCAAAAATCCAGATGCGTGGAAAGTTTCACCATTCAAATGCGCGAATTGAATTAAAAATAATCCCGTTTACTCCTTGCAAAAAACAAAAACAAAACAAAAAAAAAAAACAGACAAAAAAAAAACCCCTCAGTATCTTCATTAGCAGCACACCCGTGAATTGGCGTGTAAAATATTTACATATTTACATTGCAAAATTAAGTTATTGCACGCAAATAAACAATGAAATTTCAACTCACCCATTCCAAAACACGGATAAATCCCAGAGGCAATTTTAGCACCTGAAATGTCCCCACCGATGCCAGCTGCACAGAGACAAAGCGAGGGGATGAAAACATTATTTTCACCAATTAATGGACTCACCGGCCAATTGAGTTGTAATTAACCCTCGGGGCGTTCACGTTACACGTTTATCTGTTCAGTCCTTTAGCGTGTTTACTCACCTGGTTAGCGGTGTCCATGTCAGCTGCAAGAAAATGTATTTTATTCTTGTCAGAAATGAAGCTAAAATCTTGAACCGTAAAAAAAAAAAAAACCAAGAGACTCGACTGATGTATCTGCCGCGTAAACACAGAGGGGGGCTCTGAGTCCGAATCCGAGCGGAAAAGCCCGAACACTCGTCTATTTTTTTTTCATCTATTTACCTTTTTATAATGGAGTGAGAAGCGGTCGTTTGCCATGGAGAAGCTCACGGAAAGAGGGAAGACAGAGGAGTCCGACTTTATTATTCCCTCATCGAACAGATGTGAAGCTTAATCTGTTTATTTTGACAGCTACAGTGTTCAATTTCCACTTGTATATATTTAGTTAAATATTTAGTGCCTATCGGTTAGTTTCCTGGGGTGTTGAAACCTTTTCTCTAAAACTAGTTGCTCAAATATATGGAGCGACCGCAATACCAAAAATGATATAATTAAATAAACGTGGATAAAGAGTTAAATAACTGTTTATTCAACTCACAAACAAAATATAGTATGTTGAAGTTAAACTATATTATATTATAGTAATTTTCAGAAAAAAAGACAAAAAAATAAAGAAAGTAAATTACACAGCACTGTATGCTTCTTGGAATCCTGAATTTATTTAAAATCCACATAGGAATATGTGCTTAATTTAGTTAGACTCATGGAACTGGCCTGAGTCTCTGTGGAGTTCTTATACTCTCCTCTAAACTGGGATAAAGTTGGGATCTCTTTTTTTTTAATTCTGAATAAAATCGTTCAGAAGAAAACCAAAGATCACTTTTTGTCATAATAGTCAGTTGTCTGAATGGCGCTCATGTCGAGGTTCACAAAGCTCTGCCATTGTTTGCCACCTAATGAGTTTCCCCAAAGACCAAACAAGAACCAGCCCAAGTTTCACTGCAGGCAAAAAAGACATTGAGAGAGGAACACTGAGAGAGGAAGAGAGCGCGGAGAGGGCTTCCCTGAGTCTGCTTCACTGGTGACAATTCCTTTAGAGCAGAGTGGAAAATGCTCTGACAGCATAGCTAATTTTACAACATCCCTCCGATCGCCCCACATGAGCACGCACACGCTTTCACCCTGCCTTCAGGGCTCTGTCTCCGCGATTAGGAAATTGTTGCATCTGATTGGCTAATATTTTTGCCACATGAAATCAAAATGACGTGAACAAGAGGAATGGAGTCTCCTGATTTCTTTGTTCTTTTAGCGTCGAACTGTTTCATGTAGTTAGGTGAGCTAATGCTGGCTTCGATACGACTCTGCCTTTGGAACATTGGGATAGATACAGATCAAAGACCGGCCTCACGTTCCCGTCGTTGATGCTTTTATTGGCTTGGAACCGCTTGCTAGTGGTAAAAACTGAAGTCTTTACCACTAAAGACTATAGACTAAATACAACAGTGATACAATTTAAAAAGAAAGTTAATATATCCTACAAAAAAACATTCATGAAGGGGGAGAACAAGGAAACTCCATGCCAGCGTTTCCCTGCCCGGATTCAAACCGCAGTGAAGTTAGTTTCAAGTTGAGCTCGAATATCGAATATCCAACTTGAAACTAACTTCACTGCGGTCGGATACCGCCCAAAACCCTGTTGCAGTGAAGAAACATTTTTAAGCACTTCCTCATCCCTTTGGTGTCATGCTGGATTTTAGTTTCTTGACCCACATGCAAGTTCACACATAAAACCAGAGAATACTGTTCAGTGAAAGTTTAATGGCGGTTCTTTCCAAAAATACGATCTGATTGTGTTCCAGAGATCGGGTAGGCAGGTCAGCTCGGGTTTTTTCTTTCGGATGGTGGTTGCGCGGAGGGAAAAGGATAGGATCCGGGAGCGTACTGAAGACCAATGATGGAGTGGGGAGGAGAGAGGCAGGCGCAGATGTTCGGTCTCGGGAGGAAACGATTTCAAAGTCCAGACTTGGTTCCTGGCTTGATTCCAACAGCTCGTCGAGATCTGAGGGAAGACAAAATATTACTTGAAGTCTCTTAAACATCCATAACATAATTTTGGTTAGACTCTGACACAACAAGTGGGACCATCGAGCGACGAGTGAATGCTCCACTGCTTCTTAAAAGTCCACCAGCCAATTACGCGGAATCACCTGTCGGTACGCCAGCCTGTCTGAACTCTCCCCCGAAGATCCTCTATAAGAAAGAGCACTCACACGAACCCGAATCCTAACATTTGGCTGATAACATAAATAAAAGGTTTAATAAAGTCGAGAGACTTTGGCTTCAGTCAGATGACCATATTGCCCGAATGCTTGTGCTAGTTTGTAATTAGTGCCTTAATATCCTGCAGATGAAGTTTTTGGCAAATAGTTTTGGTTAATCAACTGTGCAACTATAGAGAATGAACAATGAAGGTTATAAATTTGTCCAGAGGAGGTTAAGTTAACATCCAGACACTTTAAGCTACCTGAGTTAGCTTAACATGCAAGTTAACTCTATGCCTCTGTCTTGCCCTGTGGTTCACAAATATAAATAATTCCCTTTAACTCAAGTATTGTTCAGTAATTCAGGTTATGGGTTAATCTTTAACACCCCTTTCCTCAATATCTTAGCTTTAGTGACAGACATTAGCACTTCCACACATTTTGGAGGTGAAATTCTGACCCAATGGTGAAACCCATATTCCTACTCATTGTGTTACATCAACCCAGTGCTGGATCGGTCCATGTTTGAACCACAACTAGATTGGTAAAATAACCACTGCTAGCCTTTTTGCTAGCAGTTTTTAGAGAACAGGACTCTGGGCTCTCAAAGCTAATGTTTTCTATTCACATTGTTTGTATGTCTTTAAACATTTCGAGACAATCCAATGTGAAGCAATCCTAGATATCAATCATCACTCAATTTCTGTACAAAGCTACAAAAATAAAAGTAGGACTAGGAATACAAATAACACAAAAAAACAAAAACAAAAAAAAACAAACAAACAAACAAAAAAACATATATAGCTATAAGCAAACTACGTATTTGTTTCCTGGGTTTTGCTTTGTGTGCTGTAACAACCAGAATTTTCTGCCTGAGGAAGAATAACCTGTCAGGCGCAGTGACAGGTGTCGAAATGCATCTGAGGAAACTGGAAGTGCACTGCAGAACCAGACAGAAAACACACCTGGGTACAGTAGCTAAAGGCCAGCCTGTGTGTGTATTATTAATATCAAATAAACAGCTTGAATAAAATCAAAATCAGTATTCAAATTCTGATTTAAAAAAATATACATTAAAATAAAAAAGTAACAAAGAAAAATAGAGGGAGAGTAAAAACGGAGACAGCAGAAACTATAACCATTCATCTCTTCTGCTTAAGCCTCCTTTATAACGTGACTCACAGAAGAATTACTGAGCAAAGACTAGGTCAACCACTTATCCATCTCAACACACCAACACAGCTTCACAGCAATTACGGCTGGACTGCAGTCGCTGCCAGAACCAGTCCACATCTTCTGCTGCTGATGCTTATGCTCCTAATCTGTTTATACAGTAACTGCTGAGTTGTAAGGGAGACAGGTAATGAAGAAACACAGAGACAAATACCGTCTAAGCAAAAGCTTCAATATCAACAATCATAGGGACAGAGCAATGTGAAATATTGACTTGAGGCCAAACCTTATTTAGTTTTTTTGGGGGGTTTTTTCTGCAGTGATGTATTTTCCACAGATGCAAATTTCGGATGGATTCAAATATTTCACACTCATATGTTAATTAAACCTATCCTCGCATGCCTGTGACAACACAAAGCAGTGAGGCGTGATTAGGTATCGCAACAAAAGGCGGTCTTCGGAAATGTTTCTACAGAGAATAGCATTAGCCCGTGTCTCATTTTGCACCACTTAGACGACACACACAATCAGGATTAACTCCTGTTTGATGAGGGGAGAGAGAACAAAAACCAACCAACCAACTAACCAACCAAGGAGGGACCAATCAGGGTGATGCATGCAAACCAGGCAAGACAGAGAGAAAAGATAAAGCTGCAAGTTTTTGGCTTTCTGCTTTCTGCTTGTCCACAGTCCATGAAATGTGTGTTAGGATAAAAGCTATAAGTAATGATTTAAAATGAAAGCAGTATTTGTACAAAAAATATATATATTCTGGTGATGCTATTAGCTTGTCAGATCAATGTTAGTTTTTATAATTGAACAACTTGAAAAGGTACCTAAGGCTAAATTATTTAGGACACGTTGAAGTCCTTAACTTGTTTCGCTATATTTTTGTATTACAGTTTCTAAAACGGTGCACAAAATCTAAACCTTCCTCCAGGTTCCTGATATAAACTTGAAAGATGGAGCATGGATGGATTCTTGTGTACTTTGCCTAGTTGGGACTCGAATTGTACCCAGATTTTCCCAACATATGACCTATACTGGTTTATGAAAAAGGGCTATGATGGAACCTGTGGATAATCCAACCTTTTTTCACCCCATTTCCAACTTGTATGTGTCTCACAAGAACTGGGACCAAGTTCAAACTCATTCAAAATGCTGCTCCTGCTGCTGCTGCAGCAAAAAAGGCTTCACATCATTCCTTTTTAATCTGCAAAAGTCAATTGTGTAAAGTTACCTGCTGGTTTTTATGCTTTTATTTTGGTAACTTTCTTGTCAACATATCTATGGCGAAAGAGATGGTTAACCGTAATAAACAGAAAAGGTGAGCAGCAAAACAGAAAAAGGTGACAAAAAACGACTCAGTTTCAGCTTCGGTCAATAAGAGAACAGGGTTTGTAGCAACGATTTGACTGTATTTGAATAATTTGACGTGTTTATAGAAAAATCTGAGATTGCTTTATTGATGGATGTAATGAGGTGCAAAATGACGGATGGAGAAAACGATTGTAATTATTTGTCTTGTCTAGCTCTTAGGTGGGTTGACCAATCCAGATGGCTTTAATAAATCACTTAGTCATCAATTCAGATGCCCTGTTTTCTGTTTGTGATCCATTTAGATTTGTACGTAAAGCGCAAGAGGCACGTGAGGGTCAGGCAGACCGTCAAAGCCAAAAGATTCCTCCTTCCTTCTCATCATAGCGCGGAGGACTTGATGTAAAGGATAGTGAAGGAGAATGGACACTGCGATAACAGACTTATCCTATGGGTTGCTAGGCAACCAATTCAGCAGGCACGGAGCTAACAAGGCCCTGTATGTTGTGACAATGATGGCCAATCATTGGAAGCGCAGCAAATGATGCCTACTCTGTGCAGTGTTTACATGTCTGCGCAATGATTACTGGCGCATGGCGCTTGCTGGATGCGCTTTTCTTTTCAGACAGCTTCAGTTCACTAACGGCATCCATAAAACCATATCACTCGCATGAGCAATGTTCATATCTTAAGGCATATCGAGTGAGTCCACCCACATCGCATTACTTGCTACATTATTCACTATTATTATTATTATTATTATTATTATTATTATTATTATTATTATTATTATTATTATTATTATTATTTCGTTGACCCTGTGTTGAGTGAGTTGTAAGAGAGTTGTCGCCTGTAGATGTTTAGTTGCAAACTGCATAGTTTCTAGCTCCCTCTGTAGGCTTATCAGCAGCATTACAACAACGTTACGGCAGTAGTTAAGGTAGCGTACGTCTTTGACAGTAGCTACATATATTGAACCTGTAAAGTCATGAGGTCAAAGAAAGCACAATTCGGACTAGTCAGTGTAAACTGGACGGCTCTGTTTTAACGCCTTTCTTTCTCACAAAATGTGGTTTTGATCAAGATTCTGATGAAAGACACAATTTCCGGTTCAATTGCAAAGACTACCACAGTTTTAAAAAAAATGTTTTGCATATTATTATTTATGCATGATCTACAGAATCTATGGAGCTGACGTGTTGGTTTGAGATTTCCATTCACTCAGAAGGAAGAACATCATTATGACAGGAAAAAAAACACAATTATAAAAATAGGAATTGACTAATAGTTGATTTTTATCATGATATTTTTTTTTTGCTAATCCACATAGGATCAAAATTACAAGTTGAAATATATACATGCACCCCTCTCCCCACTAAAAGTTGAAGAAATGTTCCTTAGCATATCAGAGATACAACACTCTTTGTTGCCATCTATAAGCTAATTCTAGGTAGATATTTGACCACTTATCTTGGTAGAGCTCCTTTAAACTGGCTTGTTGTACCAAAAAAAAGAAAGAAAATAAAAAAGTGGACCAGTACGGTCCATCCATTTTCAAACAGGGTTTAGTCAGATTCTTTCCAGAAATTTGATATTGATGTATCCATTCCAAAGCCAGTTTTGATGCATTTAGCATGAAATTGCCCAAAAATGCCCTGACATGCTAAAACTTTAAAAATTAAAAGCTCACTCTACATATACAATGATCATGAGTGAATATGTATTATTGGGTCTGATCAATGTGTTTCAAAGCAAGATAACCTGATGAAGGAGATTCATACAGTCACAAAGATTTTCATTTGAAAACGATGAGACAATACTGCAGGGAAGTGCGCTTATTAAAAGCAGCTGGTTTATTGTTACCTGACCAGAATTCAATATCACATGAAAATACATCTGTCTCGAGCAATGATTTAAAAGTGCACTGCTGCGTGTAAAATATAAACTATTTTCGCTTCATTACAGGCTTTCATGCAAATATAACGGTAATTCATTCTAAAGTAAACAATTAAATGTTCAGTGTGGCACATCTTAATAATAGTGGGTGTCCCGTTGAGCAGTTATCAGCTAAACATCTGCCGTTTCATCATTCACACTGAGTTGTTACCACAGAACCATCACCCATGTGTTTAACGAGCTCTCAGAAGTTTAGGATTTTTTTTTGTTTGTTTGTTTGTTTTTCAGTTCACTGACTTGCAGCAGCTCTAATGACAATTTTCTCTGAGATAAAAGCAACAGCTCACATGATAAAGAAAACCTTAAAGGACGGAACAACTAAGCTGCTCCCGCGCTGAAGCCGACGCGACAGTTTAGTGCTCCATGTCGTTCTCGTTCTCATTCTGCAGCGTCTTCATCGCCAGGCCCCACAGAGTCACGCTGGAGATAAACTGGCCTTCGCTCGACCTGTAGGGCCTGCCGGACCCCGTGAAGGAAGCGCAGTGGTTGTCCGACGGAGGCAGGTAGGGTCTGCCCGCGGGGTCTCTGTCCAGACACGTGTTGCCGTTCTCCACGTACGGACCGTACACGGCTTCCTGAGTGGGCTTGTTCAGCTTCAGGCGGTCGGTGGGCAGCAGAGCGGCGCCTCTCTCCTGGTGGCCGGACGAAAGCAGGTGATGGGGAACCAGGGAGCGCAGCTCTGGAAGGGAGGTCAGCGCGGGGCCGAGGTGCATGCTGGGTCCTGGAGTCTCTATGGGCTGTATTGCTTGTGTGGGCGGAGGACTGCACGATGACGGTTTCCCTAAGTCTGTGTCAGGCATGATGGCAGAAAACTGCTGCTCGGTGGTTGCAGCCGACGGTTTGCTCCGGCGGAGCGATTTAGTAAATGACGCCGGTCCGTTCGAGTTTTGGGTCTGCTCAGAGCTGGCTGCGGCCGGGCTGGAGGCAGACGGCCCCTTGCAGTGCATGTTGCTGTGCCTCCGCAGCATGGCGGAGCGGGTGAAGCTCTTTCCGCAGGTGTCGCAGACGTAGGGTTTCTCACCAGTGTGTGATCGTATGTGACGCTGTAGGTCTCCTGAGTCAATGAAGCGCTTTCCTGGACAAAAGGAAAACACCGCAGATATAAAACACCGCCTGGATTTCAGATTAAGCTGCTAGTTTTTGTGGGATTTGTCATCCCAGGGCAGCTGAAGTTCGATAAAACGGAAAAACAGAGAGAGAAAGGAAGAACTTCAATGGCTGCAGTGAGAAGTAAAAACCGTTTCTATCCAACAGAACTAAATACACTTTCTGCAATCAGTTTGAAAACTGACACAAAGGAAATTCATGTAATTGTGAAGAAAGGCCAGAAAACGACAACTCTGTATCTAATCTCTCGGTAAAAGGTAATTTCTTACCACAAGTGGCGCAGATGTGGGATTTTTCCCCAGTATGGCGGGCCTTGTGCTTCAGCAGCTTCCTGTGTGTGTTGAAGGACTTTCCACACTGGTCACAGGTGAATGTCCTGTCTGTCGCATGAGTCCTCTTGTGCTCCTTGAGATTACTCAAATTGGTGAATCCTACGCAAGAGACACGAGTTCAGCTCAGCCTTCGAAGAAACGCGTGAGCGACGAAAACGTGTTTGTTTACGCCGAGGGACGTAGCGTTACCTCTGCCGCATATGTCACACAGATGCGGCTTCTCTCCCGTGTGGACCACTTTGTGGCGCTGAACATCCCCCGATGCAGTAAAGCTGATAAAGAAAGATTTGGGTTAACATTAAAATCCGTTATTTGGCTTAAAGCTGTGTGTACGATCCCAAATGGTACACAAATTTGTACAGACGGACACATTTGACAGCTTCCGTCTTTTAGATGTGCGGAAAGCCTCATTAGTTTTGTTTTTCTTGCAGTGGCGTTATCTCACTATGATTATAAAAATTTAATTTGAGCACATTTAGTTAGTGAGGAAAAATACAATATTAGGTATTAATTACCATGCTTACTACGCTCAGGAGAAAAGGAAAGGAAAATTATTATTATTATTATAAAGGAGAATTATTAAATGAGTTGATCATACTACCTTTTACCACACAGCTCGCATATGTACGGCTTCTCTCCGGAATGTCGCCGCAAATGGGTCTGCAGGTTGCCTGCCTGCAAGAAAAAAAAATCCCCTCGATATCTCTTCACGACCCAACTATTTAAGAACAAATGTGAAATAAGAGACTATGTGGCGGGGGAGGAAATACCTGAGAAAAGTTCTTGCCGCAGACGTTGCACTGGAACGGCTTCTCGCCTGGAAGCAGAATACTACAGTTTGTGTCTGAAAGAGTCGGGTGAATTATTAAAGATGAAGTACGTTAGTGCAGACACCTCATACCGGTGTGAGAGCGCTTGTGCAGCTCCAGGTTGCTCGGATGTTTGAAGATCTTCCCGCACAGCTGGCAGCAGTACTGCTTGTGCCCCGCTTGGTGAGGAGGCTCCGGCTGAGGCTTCAGATTTTGCTCCTCTTGGTGTCCGGGTGGGGGGCTCGGGAGCTGGGCGTCCGCTGCCTCAGAACACTCCTCTCTTCCTAAAGGGCTGCTGCCGACGGGAGCCTCTGGAGCTTCATCCGGAGCCACGTCCGGAGCCTCGGCGTGGGCGACAGGTCCCCCTTGGAGGCTCTCTTTGGGACAGCTGAGGATGGGCTCGGCGACTGACTCGGCGCACATCTCCTCCAAGGCTTTCTGAGACCGGAGGTAATTGTATTTCTTCAGGTAGACGGTCTTCTTGGTACGCACGGGCTTGTTGACTGCGGAGTCGGCCGGGTCGCAGGCAGGGGTGTTTAAATTATTCGAAGGGGTCAGAGAAGCGACGCCGTTTTTCTCTGCTGATACAGATGTGCAAGGAGGGCTAGGCTGGACCGTGTTTCCTAAAACCACAGGAGCGCTATTGCCACCCTGACTCATTCCGAGCTGACATTGCTGCTCTTCCACCAATACCAGAGGCCCTTGATTTGAGGACGCACTGTTTGTCTGAATTGCACTTTGTTTGAAGTACTGCTTACTGTAGAAATTGCGGAGCTTGTAACCGTGAACGAGCTGCTTTTCTGCAGGCGCGTGGGAGCCGCTCTGTACGTCACACGTCGAGCCACTGTTAGGCACCGTCCCCGGCATCCTCCTTGTGTGATCCATGTCGCCGTAGTAGCCCGACCTCTGGGGGTCAGGCGGGCAGTGGAGGTCAACGTCATGTGGCAGGTTGCTTCCCAAAAGGCAGTCGTGCTCTGAGCTCAGCATGCCTGGGAGGGCAAACGGAGGCATCTCTACGGGAGGCGGGCAAGGCTTGAGGAAAGTGTTGCACATGCTCTGCACGTTCGGGACCTGCAGACTCTGAGCAATGTCCAGGAGAGCTTGCACGTTGTCCTGATTAATGTCGATATGGGAGGTGTACATGTAGTCCAGTATTTGGCCGATGCCGCCGACATCCTGGATCACCAGGTTGAACACGTCGTTCTTCTGACTGGGAGAGTTTTGGAACAAAGACCTGAAAAGAATCAAGCCAGAGATCAAGTAGCATGTACAGGAATATCTCGGGAAATTAGAATACCATCGAACAGTTTATTTATTGCAGCAATTCCTTTGAAAAGGTGAATATAGTATATATATTATATTGATATAGTATCAATATACTTAAAAAGTATACTGATACTTTTTAAGTATCAATATATTTTATTTTGGTTGATTATGGCTTTGAGATAATGAAAAATTTGAATTTGAAGACCAATAAAAAAAAAGATTCTTACAAAATCAAAAAATGGTTCAGACCCTTGTAAAATTACCTTCATTGAACCTACAAGTTTAATTTGGCTAAAAAATGCAACAGATATCTCAACATAGTAAATCAACCTAAATGGCTAATCTTTGGAGGGGGAGAGAAATTTCTCTGTTTCTATTTATATTTTAATAAAAAAATTAAAAAGGCAAAAGTTATTTAAGAATATTTTCAACAATCAATGTAAAAAAAAATAAAACTTTGTACGTACAACAATCAAACCCTTTTTGTAATTGTAGACCATCTTTTTGTCTGTTTCTATTGGTATTATGATGATTTATTTTCAGTGATGAGCTTTCCGGTTGTAAGGCCTCTTTTTTCCCATCACCCTAATCTTTTGTGCACTTTACAGCTTCTTTATTAGATTGAAGAAATGTAGGCAGTGTGTAGAGGTTGTGAAATCTAATTGTACAAGTTTTCTTAGCTGTATATAAATGAACAATAACAAACATTTAAAATTACTCTGGTATTTAAAAAAATCTTATCATGATTCTATATCATTAAATGGAATTACTAAAATAAATGAACTTTTTGATGATTTGGTTGAGATGCTTGTACACATTTAGTTGTTTTTTTCTTCTTCAACATCTCACTGTAATTTAACAAAAAAAAAAAAAAAAAGACATCAAGGCACCTGAAATAGGAACTGAAAGCAGCCAGGACATTTTTATGGGCTTTGAAGCAGACACCCTTCACCACCAGCATGCAGTCACAGAGAAGCCCTTGAATCCTCTGTTCCTGGAGCTGCTGGAGGAGGTAGGAGCTGTGGCTGGACAGGGTGTCCATGGTCAACCAGCTGCTGCAACTACTCCATAAAAACAAAACACAAGAGTCACGAGTCAAGAACAACTACTGGCTAAACAGACCTCTTCTTGTGCGTCTCAGGCTGACTAGTAACCTGACGGCACTTTCAAAAGCATAATGTATATCTATATCGTTCAACATCAGCGCGGAATACGGAGTCTAAGCTACGAGACCACCCATGCAAAAATTGGACGGAACAGTCGAGGTAGCGTCGAGGCCATGGAAGGTGACGTAAACCGATATCGCGCAACTCTTTGCGGAAATGTACAGATTCCACAAAGAGATGTTTCCAATTATCAACAGTTTGGTAAAAGCAGGTCTTAAATTAGTCCGAATTGTAAGAAAAATATTCCCCACCTTTTATTGGGATGATCGGTCACTTTACAACAGCATAAACACTACGTCACTTCCTGGTACATCACGTATTTTGAACTATCTAAACATGGCTCAAACGGTGGCAGTTTTCTTACAAAACAAGAAACTTTTATGCTTACAATTGAACTGTGAAGCATGTTTTAAAAACCTTTATAAAACTACCGAACGTTTTTCCCAGTCACAGGCACAAACTCTATACATGCTTTCCTTGCCCCTTAGAAACGATACGTCAGCTCTTCTGCCATATTGCGTGTGGCACGTCCGATAGTTCAAGTGCGGAAGTAACGTTGAAAACTGTTTTATAAATAAAACAATTCAAAAGTTTACGTTCAGTTAAAGTAGAAGGGCAATTGATAAAAAGAAGAAAAATCTCCTTAAAATTATTTTACCCTTATTTTACCTACTTTGCATAATACTTAATATTTAAGGATTAAGATTAATCACGATTTATTAATAATAATAATAATAATAATAATAATAATAATAATAATTAATAATTTTACCTAAACATCAATATTAAGGAATTCACCCTGGTTGTTGGAATACCGATTCTTGGCACTGTTGAACTACAAGCCACTCACAACATGGTGGTAACATTGACTGACGATTCTCCAGTGACTAGATGAGCCAGGAACTCTGTTTTTCTGAGATGCGTTTGACGTCGGAGCGCTAATCTTGTAGTTCCTAAGTCCGGACTTTGTCACGTGTGTTTTGAAGAGTTGATACGAAAGGAACGTGTGCTTCGCATGGTTTTCACCGAAGTTTAAGCCAGAGGTTTACTGATATCCGTCGCTACGTGCAGACGTTGTTTTTAACGGTAAACGGCATTAGCTTAACCGAGCGTAACGGCCAGCCCGGTCCTATTTAAGCGTGAAGGTTTAATCGGTTTTGGTTGGTTTTATCAGGGTGCTATTAATTTATTCCGCATGTTTGCTGCCTGAGAAGGGTCCACAGTAAAGAAGACACGAAGAGAAGCTTATCATTATGGTGTTCTTCACCTGCAACGCGTGTGGCGAATCCTTAAAAAAAGCCCAAGTCGATAAACATGTCATGAAGTGCCGTGGGTGCCAAGTTCTGTCTTGTATCGACTGCGGAAAAGACTTTTGGTAATAACTGTTTTCTTTAACCAGCTGTTGTTTTTTTTAAGATGCAGTACTGTCTAAATGTTTAAAATGTGCTTCATTTTAAACAATTCCAATGACACTCTGGCCGTATGCTTCATCTCATTATTATTGTGAACGAATCTCTCCCACATCCCAAAGCAGGTCCTGATAGGTCTTCTATCCAGCATTGCCCTCCATTTAGTTCATGTTCCTATCAACTCTAACCAGCATCTCTGTCCCCACTATATATATAAAAAACAAAACAAAACAAAAAAACAACAGCATTATTAAGTGTAATGCTGCCATTGCAGTGTTTTTGATGTTTTTAGGGCGATGCACAATTTTGTGTCAGAGCACCTTCTTCCTTTCATGCTTTGTGGCCAGTCGTTAAATTCTAACACATAAAATCGTAGTAAAATACATTACAATTTGTGGTTGAAACATGACATTGCAGAATGTGAAAGAATTCCAGGTGTTTGAAACGTTTTTTTTCGCAAGGCACTTCCCCACATTTAAGATGGTGTCTCATCTTTTCTGTGTCACACGTAGGGGTGAGGACTACAAAAACCACACTAAATGTATCAGCGAGGACCAGAAATACGGTGGGAAAGGTTACGAGGTCAAGGCGAATAAAGGAGATGTGAAACAGCAGCAGTGGTTACAGGTAAGCAGTCCTCACTGAACATTAGCATACGCGTGAGTAAAGAGGGTTGCTTCTGTTAATGCTCGTCTTGTTGTACCTTTGTCATGCAGAGAATCAATGAAGCCATGAACAAACCCGGGGTCAGCGCTAAGCTGAGAGATGTGCTCTACCAAGTTAGCGGTTATGAAAACGTGCCGAGGAAAAAGGCAAAGTTTCAGGTAGGGATTGCGTACAACGGTAAAAGCTGTCATTTTGTTTAAAGTGCTTTAAACGAAGGAGGAAAACTATGGGTGATAAATTCCTTTTTCTCTCTCTTCAGAACTGGATGAGAAGCAGTTTAAAAATATCAAACACTGGGGTACAGGAGGAGGTGTGGGACATAATTGCTGCTGCAGACAGTGTAAGTTATTTTAGCTTGTTTAATCAAGATAACCATCAGACACTTGGATGTCCCACATTTTTTTGTGCTTTGGACCTTTTGATCAGTTAGAAGCAAACATGTCTTTTTTGTATACAAGATGTCAGAAGACTTAGATTTCAGTATATTTATAAGTTGTATTTAAATGTTCTGATAATGACATATAAAAGCATTTTACTGCTTTACTTAATGTGTTAATGTTACTTGAGCCGTAGTGTTGCTGGTATTGCTGTTTTAATAATAGCAACGAGAAATGAAGCCTTGCGATCTGTAGCGCTGGCCTTTGGCATGCAAAGCTAGATAAATATATATGTCTGTTCGTTTAATAATCGATCTAAAAAATAAAATAAAATAAATGTTTCAAAATTAACTTACTTCTTTATCACCCATCTATAAGGCTCCTCCGGCCACACAGACAACCAAAGAATCTGCAGACAAGGAGGCTGACATCCGAGTGGACACCAACAGAACCGAGGACCAAAAAGAGCAGTCGAACACTGAAGAGGAGAAGAAGAAGAAGCTGAACAAAAGGGAGCGCAAAGAGGCCCGTCAGCAAAAGAATGGAAAAGCTCCCAAAAGAGATGAAAATAAAACTGCAGAAGGAGAAACTAAGAAATGCCAGACAGGCAAACAGAAAAAAAAGGATAGAAAGAGAAAATACGAGGGAGATGAAGACCAGACTGAGAACGGCGTTGAAGAAGACTCCAAGAAAACCAAGAGTAAATGACATTTTACTCCTTTAAATTTAAATGGTCTGCTGTTAAAGCATCCTTAGTTATGTTAAGTTGTTTGTACGTATGTTTGCTTCAGATTTTATATCGACTCTTGTTCTTTTGCAGTTGATGAAGCTGCAGAGTCAGAGGAGACTGAAGATCAAGCCATGTCTCAGGGTAACACTTAAAGTTCTGGCACATATTGCCATCACACTTTAATGAATATGTGTGTGGTTTATTAATTAGAACACCAAAGAAGTAAGAAAATATTTTGTATTAAGATTCCAGCAGAGGTCAGTGTCGGCTCTTTGTTTTCACCGAGGAAATGACCCTCACCAAACCTTACTATGTTTCCGATCACTCACACAGGAAAATTCAACTGGAAGGGAAACATCAAGGCAGTGCTGAGAGAGTCACCTGACCAGGAGCTGTCAGTGAAAAGACTCAGAAAGAAGGTGAGAAATTAAGCAACGCATTTCTGTGTGCATGACACACTTATTCAAGTTGACATCTGTCCTCTCTACCATGACCATCTTTAAATACAAAACGTAACTTAACATTGGGTAAGGAGTGTATTTTTCTGTCCTTTGCAGGTTTTGGCAGCCTACTACTCTTTCGCTGGTGACATAAATTTCAAAACGGAAGATGAGCTGTTGGCACTTTTCAACAAAAAGATCACCAAAAACCCCAAGTTTAGAGTTCTAAAAGACAGAGTGAAGCTTTTGAAGTAGACTCCTCCTTTAACGGCACGTTCTCCATGAAATGAAAGTTATTATTGCTGTTCTCCTTGGTGGCTTTTTATACAAATGAACAATTTCGAGGATTAAATGGTTTTACGCAGCGAGCCTGGTCGTCGTAATCAATACACGCACGCTTGGAACACGCCAGTTCTGTTTAATGTATAAAATGACGGTTGCAACGGAAGGCTGCTCTGTTGCGCATTCCAAGCTCACGGTAAAACCGGGGAATGGCACCTTATCTGCGGGATTGGATGTTGCCGTGGGGAGGGGGATGTAGAGACGCAGAGAGAGGTGCACCTGAGCTGAATCCGACTCTCACACGGGATGAAGCTAATGCACATTCCTCCGCACTGCGAACGGGGTTCACTTGGCCGGAGACACAGAAGCTCCATAGAAGCAAGGCGCTTGGTGTCAGCCTCAGGTGAAGTTTTAATGCTTTCTGATTTTCCACGACTAGAATAAGCAGTTTCTTTACCCTGTACACACATGCTTACACACACACAAACGCGCGCCCACGCACACACTCGCAGAGAATGAGTAAACCTGCCCAGCTTTATGAAGCTCCTCTAATCCCAGAAGGTTTAACACTGATGCTCATTCACCACGCTGCTTACCTGTAACACTATATGGCATTCTCTGGGTTTTAGTTGAGCTGTTACTCAAGTTTGCTAGTATTAAAATGATGTTTTCACATTCAGCCTACGTCAGTTGGATTTAAGTCTTGTATTTTGATCCAGACCACACAGGATATTGAGTTAATCACATCTTTACTGTTTTGGAGGCAGGGAGTTGTTATAAAAACATTGCATTATTCTCATAAAACTCCAGGAACTTGTCATAAGTTGCTAGGGTCAGAAGGTCCTAGCCACATAATGGTGAGCACTATTCTAGTTGTCAACTGACTAGAATGGTGTTTTAGTTATAAGATTAACAGCCTGACCACAAAGATGGTCAGTTATAACTGCTTTTCAGCTAAAATAAAACTGAACCAGAAAGTACTTGCTATTTATCAGTGTGTGCGCTTTAACTTCTCACTTCAGAGAGTTCAGAAGTAGGACAACCGTGTCAGATTCTTGCTCTATGTAAAGGTATACAGTGAACTCAAGATGAGGTGTGGCACATAGCCAGCTACTATGTATTCTGTAAAGTTAATGACTGAAGGAAGGAAAATAACATGAAAAAAAATCTTAATTTTCTATTTGATACAAGATGGTAAGATAGGCTAATTCTTTATAGATAAGATGCATGGAGGCCTTTATTTACATGCTGCAGAGTACATGTGAAGTAAACCTTTTCTTGGAAAAAATGATCCTGCATGAAATTTATCTCATCTTTGTTGTTAAAAAAAGCTCAAGTTCAGTTGATTGGATAGTGAGCCTATTTGTCACTGATAAAACTGAAATATACTAGTGTAATCAAAAATAAGTAGTTTTTTTGCAGACATTAAGCATGTTGGGGAAGCCAATTCCAGTCTTGAAAAAAACTTTTCAAAGTCCAAATTTTGTTTCATCTCAGAATTATGAGATGCTAAGTTATAATTATAAAGTAGCAAAGCCAAAAATTAGAAGCTAGCTTAGTAAAATCTGTACTTTATCTTAGAAAATTAATGATTGTCACACTTATGAATATGTTAACTGTATTCAATAAGGTACTCTGTTTTCACAGTACATGGGCATTGTGTACAATAATTTGGTTATGTCTTTTTATGGTCATTACTATACAAAAAAAAAAAAAAAAAATACAACGGTCCTCGTTCTTACGTCATTGACAAGCGACGCTGCGTCCCAACAGGAAGCGTCTTCAATTCAGTTGGCTTTCAGAGCTAAAGTGAGTTGAAGAACAACAAAATGTTCAATGACAGCGAGCTGGCGACGCTGCGGAACAGATTCAAGAGAGATGCGGAGCTGCTCATGCAGACGACGACGTCGGCCGTCGATGGCGAAAAGAGTAAGCTTAAAAATGCTACGCCGGCTAACTACGTTAGCTTATTGAAGTAGTTCAGTTTGTTGGAACGTTGGAACTGGAAGACGGTAACCAGTTCACCCCTCCGTCTGTTCCAGCTGTTCCCGTCAAATGTTTTGTCATTAGAGGAGTAGTTTTAGACATAGTATATGACACACTGCTAAAAGGAGAGCAGAATTTTAAAAAAGTTAAGAGGTGCATCATACAGGCATGTATATCTATATTAAAGTCTAATATTAGTAATTTTAACTTACTGCCTCTGTCAATGTGTATAGCTGACATGGAAGTCATTTAGTTTGTGGGTTTATGACAGTTTTTGTTTTTAGACACCAGTTCCCGTCAATGCAATAAACCAGTAAACATGGCACAAAAGACAATAATTAGACACCTCTTGTATAGCAAAGTTATTTATTCATCACAAAGTAATGTCTGACCTAACAATAGGGAGCGTTTCAGGAAAGTTACATACGTCTCTCAAAGTGGCTGGCTGCATTTGCAATGCTATAATAAGCATCTCTAATCATTTTGGGATTATTCTGTTTTTGCAAGCAGTGCAATCTCGGCCACAGTTCCTTGTAAAGGTTTCCATGCTCAGATTGTGTCACTCCTGACGACCACAAATTTGCGTGTGTGTTATTGCGATTTAACATGACGGATCAATGCAAATTTATGTTTAAATGTGAAGTAGAAGGAAAATGATATGGCCCACTCAGTACTTTGTAAAACTATTATTTGCTTTTTTTTTTTTTTTTTTTTTGCTCTCTGTTTAAAGTAGCTCAAGTTCAGTTGACTGAATAGTGAGCCTCTGTGTTAATCTTCAAACCTTTCTTTACATTTACCTATGGAATTGGTCTGGACAGTAGTCGGACCATTGAAGCAAATGATTTTGTTTGACCTGAAAATGGCACTTCCTACGGCTTTCTTTGAACAGTGCTTTTCTTTTAATAGTTGTCCTATCAGGTGGACGATCGTATCGGGGAAAATTGTTCAGTAACTTAATCATCCCTAAACATGGTAAATATGGGCTTTCAGAAGTCAGTTGCAAAGCAATTCACTTAAGGGTATCAAAGTAAATCAGTTCTTGTACTAATACAGACTAGTCTTTTTAGATTTTTATTTGTAAAAACAATGCTTCCCCTTTAATTTTGCAGTAATTCTGTGTTGGTCTGAAATAAAACTCCAGTAAAATACACCGAGGTTTGTTGTCTACAAGATGTGAAAACATGTATGAGGTAGAAAAATGCTTGCTACATAAACTGACCATTCTCAGTTCATCTGACTACCACAATCATTATCTCAAATTTCAGAATTAGTCCATCTGTCACAGTCTTTTACCAAATTTTTACATTAAAAACACGCCTTCAATTAAATTCTGACCCTTCACTAGATTGCAGAATGGATGTCACTACTGAATATTACTTCTTTCTTTTCCAGTATTTTTTTTTTAATTTTTAATTTTTATTTTTTAGGAAAGTGGGCAATTTTCTAGCTTTGAAGCTATCACTGGCATAAATCCAGCAATTCATAATTGTTTTAATTATAATCAGGATCTTTGTCAGCTCTGATATATGATCTAGAAACTGCTCTCATATATTCCTGTGGGTCATTGACAAGATGTTTTTTTGTTTTTTTTTGAATGGCTACATATTTTTTTCTAAACTTTAAACCTTAGTGCAGCTTCTTTTCTAGGCCAGTGAGTTCATTGGGAACTCTGCACAGAGGAGTCTAGCCACTTCAGCAGCCAAAAACAGGCTGATTAAACAGAGACGTTTAATCAGCCAGTAAATTATAGAGATTAATAGCTTTCCAAAAGGCAAGATTATCTTCAAGAAACCTATCGGTTTCACCTCAAAAGCTGCTTAAATCTGACAGAAGGAGATTTGCACATTCTGTTAAGCCAAGATAAAGCTCATATTTGCTTGTAAAAGCTATACTATAAGGTAAGATTCTGTTTCTCATAGTTTTCCAGTATTTCCTTTTGAGTTTTCATTGATACTAATACTTTTTTTTTTAAATTTTACTTCCTTTATTTAACTAGGTATACCCCATTGAGACCTAGATCTCCTTTTCAAGAGGGATCTGGGCAGAAATCTGCAACACACAACAACCTGGTCAAACGTACACCAAAAAAAAAAAAAAAAAAAAAAAAAAAAAAATATATATATATATATACTTTTTGAAAGTTCTGAAGTTCCAGTATACAGCTCTGGTTTGAGGTTTACATCCACTCATCAATTTTAATGTCATATTTTGAGCTTTTACTTTTTATTATTATAAACATTAAACATATGATGGCTTTTACATTGCACAGGGATTGATTGCACTGCTTGCAAAAACAGCCAATTACATAAAGTAGATTTTATGTAATTGAGGTTACACCCTCAAAGATTGACATACACCGTCACTAATATTTGTTTAAATGATCCATAACAAATCACAGAGAACCTACAGGCTTCTCTGTAGCCATCAGAACGTTTCTGTCAGAATTCTGGTTTTATATTTGACCAACTACCAATGATGATCAGTTAAATTGGTGTGTGCACTGGTACATACCTGGCTTTAAATGTGTAGTCTATAGATTTTCAATGGGGTTGGGTGAGAAACCACTCCGGAAACTGAGTGTTAGCCTTATGGTCCGTGTTTATCCTTCCCCAAAAGAGTTTTGATGTGTGTTTGGGATCCTTGTCTTGATCATCAGAACCAAACTTGGACCAAACCCATCTATATCTGATTGAAGATGTATTATTATGGTTTTGATGTATTATTATGCATTGCACATTATTCCACCCATAATGTGCAATGCACCAGTCCTGCTATCAGTGATCAAACCTCACTCCATCATACTACCACCACCGTGCATGACGGTGTGTGCAGTGTTTTTTAGGTCGACAAGTCTCAACACGACTTCTCCAAGCAATCGTTCTGTTTCTGAGGATGAGAGTTTGGGTCAGATGGCTGAAACTTGGTCACAAAATTAGATTTGCCCACAGAACAATCATTTTAACTAATTTTGGAATGAATAAAGAGGGTTAAATGTAATCTTAAAACTTTTCAGGATTTGGGGCTCATGCTTACAATAGTGGTCTGTGCCTGGAAACAGCCAGTTTAAGTGAGTTTTACCAATTCTGCCAGGAATTACAGAATTACAACAGATGCTTGATGATTATAAAAATCAGCCACTTCTTAAACAACATTTGGGCAAATGTTAGTGTTTGTAAGTATGTATTTGTAGGAATAGTTTTGACCCAAGGTAGATTAGAGCCACAAAGGTAAATCCACATTAAGTTAAAACTTAAGCACCCAATTCTTTTTTGTTTGTTTGTTTTTTAATTCTGTATTGCATGGAAGTCTTCTTAGAACATAATTACTGTCAGATGTGTTGAGTCGCTACACTTTTCCAACTTTTGACGTGTGTCACCTTTCAGGTCAGGAGGAAAAAGATCTGAAGCCCCTTCCTCGCATCAACAAGCACTCCGTTTTCTGGATTGTGGCGTCGGTAGCTGTGACGTACTATGCAGATTTCCTGCACGTCATTATGGAGAACGATGATGTCAAAAGGTAAAACCGATTTCCCAAAAATACTTTAGCATAAGTCGAAACTAGATTTAGTAGGCATAAAATTTCACACATTAGCATTGTGAATTTTAAGATATTTTTAGCCAAATCAGAGCAGAAGAATGAAGACATTAAGTTATCGTAACTATGGAGACAGTGTAGCTTTAAAGTGGTGTAGATAAGTGACAAAAAAAGTACACCCCTTTCCAGATATACTACTTTACATCCTAAAGCATAAATAAAAACAATCAGTGTTCTTATAATTACTGTGCATTTGTAATACTAAATAAAAAAGGACATGATCAGGTCAAAGAGGTCTAATATTAGGGTCATTTATTCCCTAAATTTAATAACATGGAATATAATGGTTTCACAGTATAGATTGCACAGAAAAGTAAACATTTACACGTCATGATCATGATCAAAGAGGATCAGTTACACAAGGTAATTAACTCATTCAGCATAAGTTCATGTACTGCCGGGTTATTTGCTATTAGAAGAGACAATATGCTTTGTGTCTTGTTTGTAGCTCATGACCCTTCAACTTTACATTCCCTCAAAATATATTCATGTCTCATTTTTGCCAAAGTCTGACTCAGATCATCTCTTGCACTTTGGCATACTGATTATAATTAAGTAATTAATAGGAGTGTAATTGAGAATTATCCATTAAATCTGGTGAAGCTGAGATTAAACACAGAATAAAATTGCTAAAAAAAAAAGTTGTTACAGGAGGCTAATGTCTTCAGGGTATTTGAAATGCTGTGGCTGGACCTTTAATGAACTGGGTGCAAAATTGCAACAAAATTAAAGTCACGAGACAATTTGTCTTAGTTTTAGCCTTAGTTTTCTCAAGTTAGATTCATAATTTGGTAACTGACAGTTAATCTAAAAAATGTATACACCTCTGTCAAACTGAGTAGGACAAAAATTAAGATAAGATAAATCATTTTAGAAAACTTCTGCTTTCATTTTGATCTTGTGCAATTCGGCAGAAAAAAATAAATCTACTTGAAGAGAAATGTACAAAACGTTAAAGCTGCAGCAACCTGGTTGGATTGCCATGGAAACCTTCCATTATCTACTGAATTCATTTAGATATTTGATGTTTTCAAGTTCACATTGTCAGGATTTACAGTTAATCTGATTAATTTGAAATAAGGTTAAGTGAACAATGGTGGATTTTTAAATTTTTTTTATAAATGCTCATTTACATTTTTTTTTTTAGTTTTTTCATCTAAAATCATAGTTTTCAGAAAAGTTCCAAAAGATCTCATTGTACAAAGGTGTCAAGTCAAGTGTCAGTCTGTCAAGCAAAGCATTGTGCGTATAACAATGGCACAAAGAAGACAGTCATTAAAAGTTTGGATAAAAATGGGACAGTTACATTACAGAAACTGGATGTTCTTCCAGAACTGATAAAAAGACGAGACACGAGCTTGTCAAGCAGAATGCCAAAAAAGGCAACAGCAACACTGAAAGATCCGAGGGAAGAGGTCAGGTTGCAAAACAGCAGGAAGAAAAAACCTTAAACAAAACAAAAAAACACCCAGGACTGGCTGAAATTTCACAAAACCTGGTGACAGAATGTGTTCTAGTCTGATTAAACCAAAGTTGAACTTTTGGGTCACAGTTGACAAAAGCACACGAAACATATTTGCTCTCCACTCCGAATCATTAGGTTAAACTTTCCATCTCCTAAACATGGACGCACAAAGGGTGATGCTAAATCCTATGGTTTGAAAATGGTATGTGACTCAAGTTCATATGTGTGTGAAGGCAGACAAGGGAATACATCTGGCAGTATAATGTATGTTTGGTACAAATGCAATGCTGTGTATCAGCAAAAGAAGGTGAAGTCCCACCGTGCTCTGGACTTTTAATCAACACCTCTACATGTGAGTGTAGCACCTGTTTTATCTTCTTTACTTTGGCTTCCTGCTCTTTTTAGAATTGACTTTAAAATGTTACTGCTTGTTTTTAAAGCTCAACTTTACTTATCTGAACTTTTTAGTCTTCCTGTACACGGGAGAACCCTGAGGTCATCAAACCGACTTTTATTAGACGTCCCAAAAACTAGGCTAAGGCATTGAGGTGACTGGGCCTTTTCAGTGGCAGCACCCCGACTCTGCGACAATCTCCCTCTACACCTTTGCTCCACCTCTGACCCCAAAGCTCAAGACTCATCTCTCCAGACAGGCTTTTAATACCATGTAGCGTTGTGGCATTTTTCCTTATTTTTATTGCTGCTTTTGTGTTTTTGGTAACACTTTATTTGACTTGGTGTGCATAAGACTGACATAGCACCTGTCATGAACATGAAGAAGTCTTTATAAATGTTTGACAGTTGTCATGAAGTGTCATTTGGTAAATGACACTTTTAATGCAAAGTTGCTCTAAAAGTTACATTGAAAGTCCATTAAAAGTGCCAACTTTGCATTAACTTGTCATTGAAGTCACAGACATTCATAAAGACTCTTTCATGTTCATGACAGGTGTCAGTCTTCTGCACACCCCATCACATAAAGTGTTGCCGTGTTTTGTTGTTTGTTTTTTTTTTCTTGTGAGAAATCTTAGAGAAAGTTTAAGAGGTCACCCGTAGCAGGCTGTGGACTAATCGGATCTTATATGTTTTGAAAACTTTTGCGAAGAGTAGATAGACCGATGCAACATACTAATAGACTTCTACCAAAGAAGACTGAACAAAAGGTTGCTTCAAAAATGTATTTTATGGGTGTGTACACTAATGCGCAGGATAAAATTACCACATTGTGTCTTTATTTTCTGCTGTGATAAGTAGTTTAAAAGGAGGAAGGATTGTGGATTTGTATTCTTTATATTGTACGTAAATATCAAGTTCAGACATTCACATTTTAAGAAAGGAGCTCTGATCAAATAGTGCTTAGTCATTGTCAAACATTAGTTTTTTTCACTCAGGAACTTCTTGAACAGTGGATTCAGTACAAAAGAAACCACTGATATGTGATACTGCAGGGAGGCCGTGATGTGATACCCTATTCTGTTTCTATTGAACCTGTACAGCTGATGGAATAAATGCACCTTCCCTTGTTTTTTCAGCTGGTGGTTTAACGTCGGTCTGATACTCCTTGGGATCTGCTTGTGTCTGGCTATGTTTTGCATTGTGTACCTGGAGTGGTTCAAAGGCATTCAGCACTATGACCAGGAGTACCCTGCCATTCCTCCCATTACCACTGCGGCCTTTATTGCTGCATCGTGCAGGTAAAACACACAGGAAGAGAGAGAAAAACGCAAGTGTATGTTAGCTAAAGCTGTATTTTGTTCTAAAACACCTAAAATTCAAGGACAGGTTTTTGCTTCTGCAATATGGAAGAATTTTCCCACCCAAAGTAGCTATGTTTCCCCTTTAAATGACCTTATCATTTTTTTTAGTAGTAGGAAATATAAAAATTTTATTACAAAAGATTTTGCTGCCCAGTCTATCGATAAGACATACCACTATATTTAAAAAAAATTCTAAAGAATACTAAAATGCTTAAAGTCTTGTTAGTACTTTAAGCATTTTCAAGACAGTAATAGGTTTGCATTTAAAAAACAAGGGTGATACAGTTGTTCAACATTAGTTTAACTTGATTAAGAGGCCAGTATATTCTGTTAACTTGCTATTTTCTTTGTAATGACTGTATGTTTATAAAGGTAAATCTAAATCTCAACAAACTAACAAACCTTTTCCAACAACAAGTTTTTTTGGTATAATTTTCTCCCACAATTACTTCCACAGTATGATGCAGGACTAAATCAGATTGCCAGGGTAGAAATGTACAGAGTGACATTAATAGGGAGGTAGTACTTTGAAGGCAAACTCGGAACCAAGAGTGAAGGATGATAAAAAAAAAAAGAATATCCCCTTCGTTTTCTTTCCGTCACGTTGCAGGATTTACTCCTTTGCAGTTTTAAGATTTTCAAACTTAAAAGTCAAAGTCAGCTTTATTGTTTAACGTAGATCCAAGTTGACATTTCCATCCTCACGGACCCATGGTGCAGCATGCTGAAACAGCATCTGAAAGCAAGCACCATAACAACAACAAACAAGCAATAAAATAAGATGTAAAATAACCAGAAGTAACAATGTGGTAGATGAATAAAGTATGGTCCCTGATGTGAGCTGGCGATGCTGCTGGTGTGTCTTGAGAGTCCGTCAGCTTCTCGGGAAATTACAGTATTATGCAAGACCAGTACAAAAATATTTTTAGTCCAAAAATGTTCAGTTAATGAACATTTTTTTGAAAAAGTTTTGCCTTTGCAATCAAAGGCAAAACTTCTTGATTTTTGGGGCAAATTTTCAAGGATTGAGCGTAAGACAGATGGATGCAACTAGAACAACAACATCCTTTGCATGAATGAAAAAGGGCTGCATTGTCACTCTGTGGTCCAAAATTAGGACTGCGTGGTTTTAGAAAATTGTGTTATGGCGATGATGATGTTCAAAATTGTCATGATGATATCAGTTGTGATATATTCCTGTTATTTTCTTTCCTCTCTTTCTCAGCACTTTGGGCAATGTCATTTGTGTTCGGTGTGAGCGTCTGCCTCTGTGAGACTTGGCCCAACTGGCTAAACGCTGGATTAGCATGTAAAATGCTAGTTCGTTACTTCACTCTAAACAGTGTGATATGAACATTGCACATTCTGATATTGGAGAGACCATACGTTGTCAATGTATTGGCAACTCTATCCAAAATCCTCTTTTATCATGAAGGTACATTTTGAATTTGATTTCTAAATCAATATTTCAGAGTTTGGAGGAAGAATGAAAAGGCACAGAATCAAGTGTTTGGTCCAGTCATGATTAATTTGCGAGCCATTTTAGCTGGTGTTGGTGGTCTGTTGTGCTTTTTTTTTTTTTCCCCAAGTCCAAGGTCAGCACCGCCATTTACTAGAGAATACTTGAGCTTTACGGAGATGCGGATGTTCTTTCCTCGCAGGACTTGGAACGTCACCACAGTGACAAACGTACCGATAGTTTAATAATCGTGGTATCATCTTGGTATCACTGTGCTTATTTGGCAAGGAAATTGGCCCGACTTAAACTTTATAGAAAAATTACGCAGCATTGCCAAGAGGAAGAGGAGAAACGCTAGAGCCAACAATGCAGACAAGCTGAAGAGTACATTTAAAGCAAACTGGGTTTCCTTAACGCCTCAGTGGAGCCACTGGCTCCATGCCACACAACACTGATGATTTGATTCAGCAGTATTTAGCACATATATTACACAGTGTGTAGAAATAGTTACCAGTAGTTCTTAGTTGTTGTTTTTTTTGTTTTGTTTTTCTTTTTTTCTTTTTTTTTTGACTTAAAGCAATATTTTTATTTTAAAATAAACTGAACTTTCAGGCGTCCTCATTAAATAGTGAGAAATAATTATTGAAATAAATCACTGTGTATGCAGTAATACTATATGGGGAGAAACTTTTTATTTGCAAAACTGAACTACATAAACTTTTATGTATTGTAACATATTGAGGTGAACCGGTAATTTTACTTTATGGTTAGATTTTAGATTTTCCATAGCTGCAGTTATTCATCACATAGATAAATTACAGATAATTCATTACATTTTATTTTGCTATTTAATTTTAGTTACTAATTGGCTACATTTTCCAGTTACATTGCATAATATAATAGTGTTTAGTTCATCCAAATATTAATATCTGCATGCTCTGCAATGACGGCCTGTGAAAAGCTCACTTAGCCACTCAGTGGCAGATCTGTTAAGTTTGATTACATGTGTTGTTTTGTTTTGTTTTTTTCTTGCAGCTTTAATATTGCACTGTGGCCAGTGTGGTCCTTCTTCACTCCACTAATCCTCTTCACACAGTTCATGGGCGTCGTCATGTTCATCTCTTTGCTTGGATGAATGATGAAAGGTGAGAACGATAAAACTTTGTGGTCATTTTTGACTTTGTTTTTGGTATTTGCTCACTGTATTAATATTGTCATTAATTTGTTGAAGATGTCGCGCATTACATAAAGGGTTTTATAGAAAAAAAGCTTTTATTTGCAATTTTACGTTGGTGTTGTTGACAAGTTTAAGACCGCACACAAGACCATTTAAAAGTCTTTGGCTTTCCTTCTTTTTTGGTTTATACCTTGTAAAAATAAGTAAATTAAAAAAAAAGTTGGTGGAAAAACTTTATTTTGAACAGTCACACAAATCTAGAAACTATTTACAACAGCTCACCTGAAATGAGGAGGGAAAATACAGAAAAGTTCAAGTAGTTCTATGTTTAAAATAGCAAAATTTAATAATGATATCAGTCTTTCATGATTAGGAAAGCTGTGTCCACTGGAGAACTATTTTTATGAAGGCAAATGTCTCGTGCCAATATCTGTCCCTTCATTAGTGTAAAATTGCAAACAGTTTAGATTTCTGAATATCTAGAAAGCAAAATGTGAAACTGGACTAACTTCAGAAAGCGGTGTAGCGAAGCCATGTGGGTTTGGGATTAGGAAGCAAATGTGAATCAGGTGGCGGTAATGAATCTGGAAACTATTACATAAGGAGGAAAACGTATATCAGCTCAGCCTAAAAACACAACTAGGTTCTTTGGAGTCAAACTTGTAATCTCAGATGGACTGACAGACAGAGGACAACTGTTCTGTGGTCAAACGAGTTCATGTTTCAGCTTTCTTCTTGAAAATCACACACACTTTTGCTGTTTGGTGCCAAACATGCATCAGTGCAGACAAAGGGTCATAATTGTATTTTGGAGATAAACCTTAAGGTTATGTCTGGTGAAATGGGACAATTCTTATTTATTTATTTATTTATTTGCATTACAACGGTCACAGTGTGCGTTTCTGGCTGATATCCTTTCAGTTCATATTGGTCTTCTGTTGAAAGTGGTGCAAAATGAGACCAGAGTTGAACACCGAGGACTGCAAACTGTTCAGCTACCGCTCGGATCTTATAAAGTGTAAATAATTTACACTTTATATGTAATAAATTTGCTGGTAGCATAAAACTTCTTTTCCACCCTAGCTTTAAAAAGGAATGCAGCTGTCAGACGGTCTAATTAAAGCATTGCTGTTCTCCAATTCATTGTGAACCTTCTTCACCTGCAAAATGTGATGCCATCCTTTCTGTTCCATCTTTTTTAGGGCAAAACACCAGAAATGAGAAAGGCAAGGCGTTCTCCCCAGGGTTCCCCGCTTCTCTAAATCTCTCACCAACTCAGTTTATCTACATGCAAAAGACTGATCCAAACTCACTGTTTTAAAGTGGCATTGTTATTGTGATGTTCCTTTGTATCCTTCTGCTTTTTATGTTTGCAGCACACATTTGTAGTGTATGCGAACATCTAAAATGCCAAGATACTTGATGCTAGAAAACGAAAGGTGTTTATTTTTAGGTTAAGACATCTGCTGACACTTTATTGTGTTTTCTACTGTTTTAATGTTTTTTTTAAATAAACTCTTGCAACCATTTTCAAGGAATGTGTGAACATGACTCAGCTTTAAATGAACATAAATTTAAATGTGTTAACTGGACCCAATTCCTTTGGGATACATTATGTTCTCCAACAAAACACTTCTGTCATGTGCAAAGTGATTTTTGGACCTCAGATAAGCCTGTCACAATAATAAATTAATTGAATGGTAAATAAAAGGAGCTCAATAATTTCCATTCTGATTTTGTTTGAACTGCAGTTTTGTTTGCAGAAACACCATTATCCATTTTATTTGTGGTTTCGGTTGTGTGTGGTTTTCATTTCCACTTTATTTATTGTTTTTGGTTGTCATGTTTTATTCTTCAGCTTCCACTGTAAAATGTTCTCCGCCCCAGGGTTAATAATAAAAGTTTATTGGTCTTTTAGAGGGCAAACTAGCACTATTGTGCCATTATCAATATATATTTCTTGAGAAAGTAAAACAATATTATTGTTTATTGCAATAATTACTGGGGGAATTTGTCGTCCAATAAAAATTTATCATGACAGGTTTAATCTCAGACCTGTTAAAAATGTCAGTTCTGTCTCGGCCTTTGAAAAGCAGTTTAGATCAATATTTCACTTGAACCTTCTCGTCATCACCTCCACCTGAAACGGCAGCTGCTGCGTCCGAAACGTTGCACAAAGGAGACATACTTTCTTCTGAGCGTGAATCTCAAATTTAGGAATCCGTTGATTCTCAGTAGGGTGGAAGTAGCGGAACACAGGAAGACGTTTTATTCGACGTCGTTTGAGTCCCATTCTGGCCGTCCAACTAAATTTCAGAGACCAGTCAGTGTGTTTTGGCCCATTTTCTCTTGGCTGTGCCTTCAGGCACTTGACACTTTGCACTTTTGCCTCCTGGAGAAGGAGGAGGGCGGGGAGGCGGTCAGCACCGGAGGATAATGAGGTCCTGGCGGCTTATCATAATAGCTCTTCATCTCCATTCCTACTCAAAAACACACAATTTGCCTAAATTACTTTTTTTTTTTTAAATAGGATCTCCCCCAAAACAGATGCATGCAGAGCACATGTCAAAATGCAAGACCCCCAGGCAAAACAAACTCCATCCAGCCTCAGCTAGAATCCAGATGGCCACATAAATAGAACCCATAAATATTTATTTATTAATCTAATCAAATTAGGTTTTATTTGAATAGTGAGAAGATGTTTAATATTTTGCTTTCAAAATGCAGAGAAAACTGTAGTAATCCAACTGTTTTATGGATAGTTTTACATTCTGCAACAACCGGCCTTTAGAGGGTGTTTATTATCTTGATGTGGCCCAAAATGAAAATTAATTTCACACCCCTGATGTAGGAACACTGTGTAACTGACAGATTTTTGTTCAGATCAAAGGCCCTTGTGAAAACATAACGTTTTGGGTAGCGGTATTATCAGAACCAGATTTGTCTGAGTTTTACAGACAATTTTTTTTTTTATTTTGCAAATTCTAATTTTCAGGATAGCCCAGGTAGATTGGAAGTACACCAGACCTGTGTCAAATCTTTGCACACAGATGCTCGGTTGGATTTAGGTGTGGGCTTTGACTGGACCAGTAAACATCAAATAGCTTCAATCTAAAGCAGTAGTAGCTCTGACTCTGATGTTCAGAGCCGCTGCCTTTATATTGTCAGCGATTGTTTCTGTTTTAAACACCATTAAAACGATACAGGAAGAGGAAGGGTGGCTGCTGATTGCGTTCCCACATAATGGTAACTTCAGCAAGCAGAAGACATCGAGCAAAAGGCCAAACATGCATCCGAACCTTGCGGCCTAAACGTCACCGAATTGTTTGTCTTGATTGGCCTGAAGCGCGCACCCCCCCCAAAAAAAAAAAAAAAAAAGATTCAATCAGTGTTTCCAACTTAATCTGTCCCTCTCCACAGCCTGCTGATGAGGAACGGATCTTCTCTCTGTCGACATGTTGATCACCAGTGATCAAGTCAATACTCAAACGGATGACTTTAATCTGCAGCGCGGTAACACAAAGTTCATCCCACTGAAGTTTTTTTCTTTTTGGGGGTGGGGGGTAAGTGTTTTGCCACAAATCTTGCTTTCTTCTCCACCACGTTGTTCAGCGACTCATTCAGGACGTCCCGGTGCGGCGTCTATTTTATCTGTTTGACCCACGAAGACGGGAGCTGGGATGATGATGGGATCACTTGCTGTAGATCAGCGAGGTTGTCGACTGCATCGCGTTGGGAACCAATCACATGTCAGTGAGACCCGCGATTTAACGATGTTCAGCAGGACCCAGAAACATCTAGTGATTGTCTTTACCCCCCACGTACCTCCGGGGAGCCGCCTCCCTTTGTATAATTTTGTCTTGGTTTAGAATATCACTGTAACCTCAATTTTTTTTTGCGTTTCATTTTGAGCCTACTTTATATTCTTTTTTTAATGCTTTTTTTTCATAAATGGAGCATATTTACACAAAAGTTCATTAAAACAACAAAACACTTTTTAAAAAAATGACACGACATAAAGACTGCATTTACTTTTTTGATGTCAAATAAAATATCCTGAAAATGTTTCAATTTGAATTCATAAAGAAAAAATTATTAGCGTTGCTTTAAAAAAAACATTTATTTAATTCTTTTGCAGAGGGATTTTTTTCTTTCTTTTCTTGCTAAAAGTGTCCGAGATTTGCAGCTTGTCTTTTTTTCCCCAATATGAAAGCTGATCGTCGTCCGAGTTCACGTTGGATCCTTTATTTATGTGTTATAATTGTTACGTTTTTTATTTTTATTATTATTATTTTTGCCTTAGTTGTATAATGAGAAAATATTAACAGCATATTTTATGCATTTAAATAATAAAAAAGGAATGAGAAACCCTGAGGGTACGTAAAAACTTAACCAAGTTTATTTTTTTTTCTTTTTAAGTAATACTAAAAACTCCCACCAGGTATCATCCGTTTTATTTATCAGTATGCCAGCAGGTTACTGTAAAAGTATGCGTGTTTATATTGGCAAGATTTCTCAAAATCCCATCTATCACCCATCTGTCCTCCTCTCAGTTTTTCTGGACAGTCCCACCTTTGTTACGCAAATTTCTCGCAGACTCCTCCGCTTTTAACTAGTCTGTGTTCCGATCATCTATTAAATCTCAGTGACTACACAACAAGCCATTGTGAATTAAACAATAGATGTTTATTACTTTTTTTCCCCCTTTTTGTTTTTCATCAGTGATCTGCCTCTAGAATGTATCATCTACTGTCGGTAGACGGAGCGTGAACTGGTCACCTTGTCTTTCAGCTCAACACCTGGACGGCTGCCAGCGAGAAGGTGTCCGCCAGTTGGACCGAGGCGCAGGATTTGGGCGAAACTTGTTTTTCTGCTCTGTGGGTTAACTTTACGCTTTAGGTCTTAGCTTTTCCTAGACAATGAATGGCTGGCATGGCTATCACAGGGAGATCAATCAGCTTCTTAGAAACATGTGGGTGTTTCCACAAAGCGGACGCCTGGGATCACCCATGAACGTAATTAAAACCCTCATTTGATGTGACTCAGCGGGCTTATTAGACGTGCAGATATTTGCGTTTCAGGGTTAGGCCCACGAGGCGACACTGGCATCTATCAAGTCAATCCAGGACGAGGCTGGACACTGGAGCTTGTGCGTAACCACTGAGCCGGACCTCGAAGATCGAGTTCATGCTTGGCACTCTTTGTATCCGTCTGAGTCAGCGCCCTGTGGAAACCGGTAGCGCACCTGGCCTCCCTCTGATGCACTTATAGCGCACGAAAACGTTGGCTTTTTCCTCGCACCGTTGCAGTTTGTTTTTTTTTGCACATTAACCCAGGTGGCGGAACACGGCGGCCTCAACATCATGTCCCTGAACAAGTTCAGCCAGAGCTCCTCTTCCTCGTCATCCTCCAGCTCCATACGGGACAAGAAGGTCTTCGCCAAGCTCAAGCTCAATCTGTCGGGGGACTACCCGAGGAAGAACGCGGAGCTGCTCAGCGCTCAGTATGGGATAAACCTGCTGCTGGTCGGGGTGGCGCTGATACTGGCCATCGCGCACCGAGACTCCTCCGTTGAGGAGAAGGACCTGCTCTCCTTCACCACCGGCCTCATGATACTGCAGCTGATCTGGATGCTGTGGTACATCCTGGTGCGGCGCAGCCAGAGGAACACACGAACCGAGAGGGACGTCAATGCCACGACATGCTGGATAAGAGGTGAGCTTGGTAGAGGAGGCAGTCAGATGATGCATAGAAAGCGGCCCGTTAGAAGAACTGCAGGAGAGAACACGCGGTGTCTATTTTTAAAGATTGATGTGATTGAAGAAGTATTCACACCCTTTTAACTTTTTTCACATTTTGTCTGGTTACAATAACAGATTTCAATGCATTTTATTGAGGTTTCATGTGACAGATGAACGTCAGGCTAGAACTGCAAACAAAAATCTGGAAAGTGTGGCCTGCATATTCAGCTTCACTGCAATACCCCCTAAATAAGATCCTATAGGCAACCTCAACAAGTCGCATTTAATAGTAAACAGTGTTAACCTGTGTGGAAAATTGCTTGAGTGTCTTAAAGACCAGAAACCTCTAAGTTAAATAAAAAAATTATAAAAGCAGATGTGTGGAAGAAGACGCTGTGGTTCAGATTGGACGAAAATTCTACTCTTTTCCTTTATTTCTTTTCTTTTCTTTCCTTGATCACACCATCCCCCACGGTGAAATATGATGATGGCACCATCATGCTGCCAGGAAGCTGGCAACAGTAGATGGCGAAAATAGATAATATAATTTCATGCCTCACTTTGAACCAAAACTAAAACACACAAACAAAAATCATAACTATGTGCTACTTTCTGTCAAATCAATTTCCAGGAAACACTGAACCGTTTCATGCTTATGGCTATTTTTCTGTAAATGACAAACATGGTGGAATTTGTTTCTTTTTTTTTTTTTTTTTCTTGGCAGGTGGTTTAACTCTTCTTGCCATCCTCTCGTTGATCATGGACGCCTTGAAAATCGGATACTATGTTGGATATCGGCTGTGCTTGTCGGCATCGCACGTAGTCTATCCCGTCATCCACGCCATTCACACCGTAGCGCAGGTGAGTTCACAAACCTCCTTTAATATCAGCGACGTGGTAATCTTTCACCAGCCAGGTCCTTATTATCTGTGTGCCACCAAAGAACCCTGGATAAAGAAGTGCCCTTTGTTGCAGAAACACTGTAATCCTCTCCTTTTCCATGTTATTTGAGTGTAACCTCATATGGCAAAGCAAATCTGTGTGGTAAAGAGACTTAAACACTCAGTTTAAGATTAGAAATCATTTTTTAATATATAACAGTGGTATTTGTGCCAAATGCTGGAACTGTGAACTTGTTTTGATTTTTTTTACAAGCCTTTTAAGACGTTTACTTTTGTTTGATTTTTTTTTTCTCTTTTTTCTACTTTTTAGGTAAATTTTCTCTGGTTTCACATCAAGGATGTGATCAAGAGCTTTGAGACATTTGAAAGGTATAATAAAACTCTAGTGTTTTATTATTTGAGAGTCATGTTAAACGAATGGAAACACACATCCCACTTTTTAGACTTTTTGTACCATGTTTCTAAAAAATACTTTTTTTTCTTCTTTTTTTAAGGATTAAAAGTTTAAAAAACAAAAAAAAAAGAATAATTACTCAACCTTACAGTGCAAGACACCAACTATTTCCACACGCTATTCGACGATTATTATATTTATGTCTACTCAGGTTCGGAGTGATTCACGCGGTCTTCACCAACCTCCTCCTGTGGTGCAACGGCGTGATGTCAGAGACAGAGCATTTTATGAACAACCACGTCAGAAGGACCTTGGAACTGGAATTTAAAAATATCACCGAAGGTAAGGGGCCAGAGGGTCGATTGCTGCCTTGTACCTCAGAAGAAAAGTACACTTGTCCACTTGAGAGCTCGCTTCAATGGATGAAAGAAAACTAAAAGAGAAGGGGGTCTGAGAGGGGAAGGGAGGGAAGCTTAGCCTCCCAGTAGGTCTTGTTTGTGTCGAACATCTCTCTATTAGGTTTCACAGCGGAGCACAGATTTGCTGGTCCTGGCTCCCCCCCTTAATCGCCCTTTCTGCACACTTCAGACACCGCTGGCCTCTTTGGCAACCCCCCGCTTGACCCTAGACATCTTTATCCCAAGGCTGCTTAGTCCCAAGGGTGCTGCAATTACAGTAACTGATACATCTAAGCCTGGGGTTGGGGGGTTCAGTTGCTCCTCCTCATATCCGGCTGGCTGTGAGGGTGGCTGCACCCTGACTGTTCCCCTTTTAATTAAAAGGTGCAGCTCCATGGTGGTGGCCTCTCATGGGCTGCAGGGGGGAGGTGGGGGACCGGGTGGGGGCACACGGCAGGGTTTTGTTAAGGTGTGCCCCTGGGGGCAACCAATAACCACAGTGGGCTTTACACGCAGTGGGTAAGTATAAAACATACATTCAACTGCAGGTGCCTTCAGGTACCGGGGGAAATTTCAAATCAGTAAAATATTACCTGCTATGGGTGAACACTGAAAAGCAACAAAAACAGATCAGGTGAAGAGCTTTGATTTATTGCTGTTAGGAAAATTATTTAATATTATATACCTAAGAATGAGTTCAGTTCCAGAGACAAGTTGAAATGAGCATCAATGCCTTTGGAGGTAAAGAAGAAGCTTGCAAATCTCTGAACCTCATCACTAAATGTGAAGCATGGAGGTGGCAGGATTATGCTGTGGGACTCTTGCTAAAGGGGGAATTTGTTCCCTTCATAAAACAGATGGCATCAAGAACATGATGTGGAAATATTGAAGCAACATTTCAAGACATCAGCCACACTCAATGTTTTGGAGCGATCGTCACAAAGACAACATCTCTGTACCAAAATATTTGACCAAAGTCACACAATTTATTTTTAATAATGCTAAGAAATGCATGTAAAGTTTTTTTTTTCTTGTTCCCCCAACTTTCTGGCTTCATATTACTTTTAAATATTGCAGGTCTTTCTAATTTCAACAAGTATTTTTTATGCCATATTATGGCCAAAGGTCTTGCAAGTTGTTTCATCAAATGACAGAAAGTGTCTCATAAAAAGAAAGGTCTTCAGACTTTTACAACCTCCTACAAAAGGACGCAGGAAGTCGTATTTTTGAGGTGTTGCCTTAAAATGCACGAATGCACTATTTAACTCAAATCTTGTGAATCAGAACTTTATGATTTCATCTGAACATTTTTTAAACCACTTAAAGAAAAATGAAAAGGTAACTTTTGAAATTAGTGGAAAGAAATCCTCTAAAAGTGTCTCTTATGTTATTATTCTGTCATTTTGCAATCATTTTGCTCATCCTGACTAATCTAAAATGTAAAAGAAACTGATGTAACGTCAAAGCGGAAACATCTTTTCACACCGTCTATGTAAATATATCATTTTACCAGTTTTGTAGCATAAAGCCCTGACTTAAAAGGTACATATTTGTTCATCTTAATTAACATACGCCTTATACGACTTCATAAGGATACCTATTCTTATGTCATGAATCACGTTATATCTTGTTGCTGGAGGTGGAGCTGATCCAGTGTTTGTTTAGCAGGAATATTGCAGTGGCTTAGAGGGATTTACTCAAACAATGAATGAAAATGTTGGCAAGTTGAAGCCTGCTGAAATAATGCTGGTTACGCACTCGTTTCGTCCATAAAAAGACATTATTCCAAACTGATTGAACTGGTTTGACTGGCCTAATATTTTCTGCTATATTTATGATCTTGATATTCTTTGCAAGCTGGTCTGATACAAACGAATTTTGGAAGCAGTTAGAAATCCCTGCTGGCCTGAGGGGCCCAGGATGAGAGAACTGAACTCTTATTGGGTTTAATAATGTCCCTGTCGTGTAAAAATGATGGGAAACATCACACGTTCACAGATGTTACAAATTACTTTTATTTTGCTCCAGTGTCATTTAGTTCATCATGCCAAAAATATCTTTAGCTACCTTCAAAAATGCATTTTCACTTATTTACAGCGTTAACTTGAAGTACTTCCTACCAGTATTTCACTAGGAATTAGTAACAATTTCTGCCAGCAGTTATCAATTAAATTACAAAAATGAAAATGCAACATTCACGGTAGCTGTGGTGAAAACACCAAGAAACTCACAATGTGTTACAAGTTATAATTGTCTAAGAAAGGCTGGACAAAGAATTAGCAACAAAAATGGAAATATAAATTAATTTGATTGAAATAGAAAACTTTGCAGAGAATGTATTGTGGCTATCTCAGTTATTTTAAAATGCGTAATGACTGCATGCAGATTTATACCAAACAAATCCCAACTCTCTATATTAAAGCATTTTCTCTTATTTCCATATGTATATTCTTTTTTTTTTGGGATATTGCCTTTACAATACTCAGCAGCAGCATACATCTCATTTATTTTCACTGGACACTAAAAATGTCACCGATGTATAACAGGGCACCAAATGTTCAGCAAAAAGAATGGGAGGGAAAACGGCCCTTTGTTTAACTCCATTAGAAATTATAAGTATGTGATTTTGTGACTTAATGATGACATTTGTTAAACTGAGTGAGTAAATTGATACACTGAAAGTTCTCGGATAAAATACCATGCTGCTGGACCGTAAACATGTGCCAACCACACACTCAAAGCAACAGATGATACATTTAGTTTCATTGAATTCCCAAGAAACATTTAACAAAAACCTACTGATTGTAAAAGTAAAAAAAATCTAAAAAATACAGCAGCTACAGTTAACTTTACTGCATTGCTTTATAAGTAGGATTGAATGAAATATATCTATGCTTGGATTGAATGAACTTTCTTCCTATGAATTGGAACTACAAAAATAAACTGAATTGGATTAAATATTATATCTAGTATTACTATTCTGTTATTAGGCATTTTGAACTCTTTGCTAAGAGTGAACATTTGCGTTGTGCAAATAACTTCCTCACATATTCTTAATATCCCTTACATTAGAGTTGCTTTTAGAGACCAGTGTTTGTCTCTCCGTATACGAGACTGTATATTGTAAGATGTCTTGAACTAAAACATCTAATTTGCACATCAAAATAGCAACAATTGCTGCATATTATTTAACCTTATGTTATATTTAGGCCTAATGAGTTTGTTGGAATCTTATTAAATTACAAAAATTCTGTTCAGATGAGTTTCTCTGCATCCACCTGATTAATATTGCAATGTTATTGTAAGTGTGATAATATTACTTAATTACTCCCGCATACATATTGTTATCTTCTTTAACAAGTCTCCTTTGTTTTAGATTTCTTAATGTTTACAGATTCTTTCTTCCCGTCACTAAACTTACAGTGCTTTATTCTTTCCAAAAATGCCGACACGTTGTTAAACCTTTTGGTTTCTCCCATTGTTATGTCTCAATAGACGGGTGTGTTTTAATAATGGTTGGCATAACAACAATATTTTGTTGTGTAACTCGTAATTTGTCTCTCATGCCTTTGTACGCATTCTTGTTTGACCTGTTTTCCAGGGGAGCTGGAGCCGGAGCCGGAGCTGCAATGCAACTGCACAACGAGCACATGCGCCCTGTTCTCCCAGAGCTTCACGTACCTCTTCCCGTTCAACATCGAGTACCACATCTTTGTCTCCGTGCTGCTTTTCGTCATGTGGAAAAACATTGGACGCACCATCGACGTGTCCTCAAACAGAAAAAGTCTGGTCACTAAAACACAGGGGTTGATTTTGGGCCCCATTCTAGGTCTCCTCGCACTGGTCAGCACTATCGGAATACTGGTGGTCTACATTACGCGGTTAGAGGGCCCCCGGGAAGTTCACCAGTCAGCCATTTCTATGTTCTACATTTACGGCATCGTCATGCTGGTGGTCATGTGTTCTGCTGGCGCTCTGGGTTTGCTCATCTACCGCGCAAACCACATGCCTCTCGACGCATCAAAGAACCCTTCGAGACAGCTGGACACGGAGCTGCTGTTCGGGTCGGCCCTGGGCTCCTGGTTCCTGTCCTGGTGCAGCATCGTGTCAGTACTGAGCAGCAACAGTGACCCTCCCCACCGCTGGACCAACCTAATCTACTCCCTGCTCATTGTTCTGGAAAAGTACGTCCAGAACCTCTTCATCATCGAGTCCCTGTATCGCCGGCAGGAGAGCGTGGAGAGGGCGGACCCGGAGTTGCCCACCAATCCGGAGGTTTCCTCGGTGACTGCGTCTCTGCCTCCCTTAAACGGGATTGACAACCAGGCATACGAGTCTCCAGGCGGGGGCTCCAGCCCCACGGAGAACGAGCAGGAGGAGAACGGGCAGGAGAACGGGCAGGTGTACGGATCCCAGCGGAAGCAGTCGAATGTGCCGCTGCCCGTTGACTCTCACGTTGCGGAATCCTCGAACATGAAGAGGCTCATCCTGAAGAACATTGCTGTTTTACTGTTATTGTGCAATGTTTCGGTAAGTTTTTCTACACACCATCAAAACCATGGAAACAGGATTCACAACCCAGCTTGTAAACTAACTCAAACAAGCTTTCGAGGCATAGTGATAATTTACTGCCTAAAATTTATGGCACTTTTTTGGGGGGGTTTATGCAATGAATTAAGGAACTAGTGTTTTCATACTACATGACTGTCTCCCTTCATTTTAAAAACAATATTGTCTTGGTTCAGTCTCTTACTTTAAAGAAAAACTTTTAGAAACCTTGCAGCTGGAAAATCCACAATTTATACAAGATATTATGTGCACTTAGCATTTCCTCCAGAGTTACAAACTCTCTGGTGAAGTACTCAACTATTTGAGTTTCATACTTTTCAAAAGTGCTCACAAAGCAAATGTTTTCACATTTTGTTTTGCTACAACCACAAACAATGCATTTCCTATGTGAAATTGACGAAAAAGTAAACACTAAATTCACTTTTTTTGTTTCTTTACACACAACTTTGAAATGTGTTTTTTGTACTTTGTCTCCTGAGTCCATACTTTGCATTGGAAGGTGGTTTACCAATCACAGCTGCAGTTGTCTTGGAATATGTCTCTAACAGCTTTGTAGATCTAGAAAAAGATGTTTTCTCATCATTTTCTTTCTCGCAAATAGATCAATCTAAGTTAGACTGGATAGAAAGCACCTATGAACGTAATACTTTAATGCTGTGCCAAAGATTTTCAGTGGGATTGTACATTTAAGGTTTTGTTCAGTTGGAAGACAAAACCAAGTCTTTAGGATTTCCTCGTTGTTAACTCTGTCCATTTTCCCTTCAACTCTGTACGACTGCTCTTCCTCTGCTGAGGATTAGCAACCCCAGATCATGATGCTGCCACTGCCATTTCGTTTGGCAAAATGAAATGGCATTTTCATTTTGCCAAACGAAAATGAAAATCAGTCTGCTGACTTTTCCGTATCCTTTATGTGGCTTGTGGCAAACTGCAAACTAGGTATCTTGTGGCTTTCTTCCAACAATTGTTTTTGTGCACGCAGCTGATAGACAGAACATCCCACCTAAGTTTTGGATTGCTGCAGCTCCTCCAGAGCTTCCATGGACCTTTTGACTGCTACTTTGATTAAAGCTCACTTTAGCCAGGTTTGTCAGTGTAGGGTAGGCCAGGATTTGTTGGGTTTTCAGTCTCGCTGTCCTCGCTTTCAGGTGATGGATTGAACTCTGCTCTGTGAGATGTTTAAAGCCTGGAGTATTTAACCGAGCTTTTTCAGCTCCTCCACAACTTTCTCCCTGACGTGTCCTGTGTCCCTTTGTTTTTTATGAAGGTGTTTGTTAACTACTGTTGTCTAGCAAACCTCTGAGGCCCTTACAGAATATGCATAGACGGAATCCGTTCACTGATTAGGTTGGTTTAGAAGCCAAGGGGTTGTACTGGATTTTATTTAGGAGTATCAAAGTAAAGGAGGCTGAGTACATGTGCACAGCCAACATTGATTCAGTTTTATTTGTTCTAAACTTTGAAAGTGCTCTGTCACTTTCTTCTACTTTCCAATAAAAAACTCCTTTGTGTTTCGCTAACGAAATATTGAAACACTGACATTTGAAGCTCTAATGACAAAATGTGAAAGGGTTTTTATTCAGCCGGACGGACATATAAGCCGGACGGAATTAATAAGCGTAAAGTATCATTCCAGTGAGTCAAGTTTCCCCTTGTTTCATGTTTTAAAATTATTTTTCAAAAACCACATCTTTTCTTCTTTCAGCTGTGGATCCTTCCCGCCTTCGGCTGCAGGCCACAGTACGACAACGGCCTGGAAGAGGAGACGTTTGGCTTCAGCACGTGGACCAATGTTCTCAATTTTGTCATTCCTCTCAACCTCTTCTACCGCATGCACTCCGTGGCCTCCCTGTTCGAGGTGTTTCGCCGAGTCTGATGGAAGAGCCGGCGAGCAGTGGCCGACAAGATGCGCCGGAACCCTCGCCAGCAACCAGCGGCGCAGTTCAGCTGTTCAGGAGGCCGTCAGGGTCACTTTTGCTGCAGACTTGAAAGAAAAACTAAACTTTGGAGAGATGAACCATATAGCCTGTGCTCCTTGAAGAATGACAGAAAGTGTTTTATGCATACTTATGAGGAGAATATAGGTATTTTTGCTAAATTTATAGGGACTCTTTAGTACTTTATAATCTGTTCTGATAATTGTTTCAACTGGGGTACAATCCATTGTGGAACTGAATGCTTAATCTGAAATGCACATTATATATTCTCATAATCGTGACTAAATTCAGACTGTAGAAAACTGACCGAGTCACAATATCCTGAAGTTAACAGTGCAGCCACTGCATGCAACGTAAATGGATAACGTTCTCACTTATCCATGTTTAAAGTTTAGATAGAGATGTAAAACAGAATGCATAGCAGAATTGCAAGTTTGCAGTTACAATCTTATCACAACATTTTTTGCATTTTGTTATTAGTTGGACATAAGTTCTCAGCTCGTTCGTCTCTCAGCCACCAGTCGCCGTACGCTCTGAATCTGTAGTCCGTTCATCTGATTGGAAGATGTACTTCAAATTGTTACTCTAAAATGTTGTCCTTTGTGAACCAGATAAAATTCACAACGTTATCACGCGTCAGGATAGGCACTTCTTTAATGTCACACCAGAAAATATTGTTACTGCCATTACCAGCCACCACAGATGAGTGGTGTCGCTAATGGAAATGCAATAAAAACAATCACAGTCTGGGACAAAACTTTGCACTAAAGGCGTTACTATGAAATTTTGCTGAAAGTTTTATTCAGGTGTCCGATTGAGTTCTCAGTCTGGTGCTATCCTTTCGGGTTCTCTATGTGCCAAGTTGTGGGAAACAAACTTGGCAAACAACAACAACAAAAATGATTCTCGCATATTACTGTAGTCCTGTATGTACTGCTACTCTGATCAAAATTTCTCAGCTGCTCTATTTTTTGCCTATTTGATTAATTTGTGCTTTCAAGAGATTACATCAATATATATGTATATATTCTGTGCATACAATAAAAAAAATATTTTTCTTTTTCAAACTTAAGACTTATATTTTCCTTTCTTTTTTTTGTCTTACGAAGGATCAATGCCACTTGAACACTTTCATTTCACTTTGCAACCACAAACTTACGTTCATTTTATTGGGATTTTAAACAACAAATATAGCATGATTGTGAAGTGGAGGAAAATTGTACACGCAAAATGGTGTGTGTGTGTGTGACAGAAGCTAACACTCCTCATCACCCTGAACACACTGTACACACGGTAAAACATGGTGGTAACAGCTTTATGCTGTGGGAATGCTCTTCTTCAGCAGTGACAGGGAAGTTGGCAAGAGTTGGTGGCAAGACGGATGAACCGGAACACAGGGAAATCACTGAAAAGAAATGGTTAGAGACTGTAAATAATGGTGGAAGTTCACCTTCCAACACACACACGCACACACGCATACAACCCGAGCTGCATTAGATGGGTTTAGTTTAGAGAACATTATCGTGTTGGGATTGAAATCTGTTTACGGACGTTTCCCAACAGTTGAGCGTTTGTTAGTGAGGCAGTGAGATGTACATCCGGCTTGCAGCACCCATTCACACCACTGGGTGGAGCCAGACTGGTTTGAAGCACAACGGCCACTTTTATTTCTTAAGCTTGTGCTTTTCACTAAATGCGTGTGTGAGGAGGAGGGAGGAGGGGGGAGGACCGACAAAATCTTTGACAAATACAAATCTAGTTTTTAAGCGACTTCCAAAGAGCAAAACAAATATTTCCCTTTTCATATTGAATTTTTAAATTGCGATATTCTGTACTTTTTTTTCTTTTTCTTGTTTGTTTGAAAATGAAGTCAGTCCATTGCAGCTTTGGCGACGAAAAACAAAGGTTCCCTCACAACACTTGAATGTGTGCATAACGCCCTTGTGACGTTTGCGAAGTGCAGAGGTATCCTATAGATGCCGATGGGACGCTGTTTTGCCTCCTGACGTGGCCTGATCCCCGCAGATTATGGGTCAGGCTCCTCCAAGAGAATTTGGCACCGGGCGTCAAGGGGATTATTCCAGCATAGTGTCTGAACGATCTGACAGGCACGCAGACACTTCTAAAAATAACCGTGACGTTTCAGAGGCGGAAGCCGTGCGGCTGTTGCCGCTGCACTGACACACGGCGACGCGGCGCTCCTCGCTCTCCGTGCCCGATGAGTGCGAGTGTGTGACTCACCTGCTTTGAAAAGAAAAGTCCCTGAAGAGGGTGAGCTTTGACCTCCCAGTCAGGGATTGTTAGAGGGGGATAAACAAACACCTGGGATCAGGAATAGTCCGAGAAATATGTTCCAGCACGCTGAAGTGTCGAAATGGCAGCCTATATATAAATATTTTTTTTAAGAAATGAAGGATAGATTTAAAAAAAATAATTATAATGCTAAAAATATGTTTGAACGTAAGCTGCTTCGTATGCTCCCAAACTACATCCTGATCCTCTTTGCTGTGGGCTGCCTGCGTTTCAGCACCACGGACAGAGTCTGTGTTGGTTGAGTGCAGCGCCTATTCCAATCATTTGACCTTTTTTCACATTCTCTCGATAAGGATAAATGTTTTTTTTAAATGATTATTATTTATTATTCTTACAAATAAAAATTTGTTTCAACCTGGGAATGGTTTGCTGTGCGCCATTTGTTTCTCCCCCAGACAATGTTTTACATATTGGTCAAAAAAAAAAAAAGAGTTACATTTTGGTCTTATATTACCAGCGCGCGTGTGTATTTGCCGTGCCCTCTGTGGGCTTGTGGGAACGTTCTCATGACAGACAGATTCTCCCACCTGAGTTTCGGATCTCTGCGCCAGAGTCGTCTCCTTTACCTGCCTGTCAAGATGAAGTAGATAGTCGTATCTTGGTCGGTTTGCAGTCGTGGCAAACTCTCTCCAACAGAGCTATGTGGAAATATCTAAAGCTTGTGACACGGTTAACACCCCGCTTTAAACATCTCCACAAATTTATCCCGCCGACATGTTTGACACGTTTCTCAGTCTGCGGTCTATTTGCTTACTAATGTTACCCAACAAACATCTTAAGTCTACAGAGAACACCTGAAGTTTTACTTGGATTTTAAACCACCTCAGGGTGATTCTGTTTACTACTTACGTGGACCGGATTTGATTTAGGTGTAGCAGAGCAAACGGGGCTGGATGCAAATGAACGCCGAACTTTGCCGCATTGCTTTATAATGTTTTGTCGCATAAAATTAAAATAATATCTGTTGGATTTTGTTGTTTCAAAGCATCTCAAGTATGAGAAAGTTGAGGGGGTGTGAATACTCTCGCAAAGTTGCACCCGATTATCTTATGTGGAACTCGTTGCTGCTTCTCTGTCGTATTTATTTATTTTTCGTTCACTGCATGGCGTTAAATATAAAGCAGGCAAGAAGAAAAAAAAGGAAATCGTTTTTTTCTTTCTTCTTCTTCTTCTTCTTCTTCTTCTTCTTCTTCTTCTTCTTCTTCTTCTTCTTCTTCTTCTTCTTTTATTGTGAAGCCTTTAATTACGCACTTTGGAGTGTCCCAACGGGACATCCTGTTGGTCCTTAGTGCGCAATTGTGCGTTATTGCCACGCACAAGGAAGGCGTAATGGTGCATGCGCCAAGACCTGATTAGATGTTCGTGTGAGCGTGCGTCGATGTGTGTGAGAGTAACGCTCCTCAACGTGCTCAGAATATCTTGGACTGACGGATCCAGAGGGGCAGCCCGGTCACACGACCGGCGCCCGGGTTTTTCCCCAATATGCTTCCCCCCCTGCTCGCAGCGTTTGGGTCCTTCAGCGCGCCGTGTGCGTCGTTTGGTTTAATTCCAAAGCTCCCTGCTCTTTCTTTCCCTCTATTCTGCGCTGCGCATCAAGGTGGCTGCCCAGCGGGTCATCGCGGACAGTCCGGCGACTGGCTGAAAGCTGAGCCCGCCCGCACGCACGGAGATACGGACTGCAGTTTTACTTGAAGAGAGGAGGTGTGTAAGGGGGGTGGGAGAATGGAGAACCCGGCCAGGTATCTCTCTTCGGTGCAGGGGATAGATTCCGTGCCGGCGCCCCTCGGAGAGATCATGTGGAACAGCACTGAAACGGAGGCGACAAACGACGGCGGGAAGGATATGGTGGTGCGCACGGTGACCGGCTGCCTGCTGTCCTTGCTCATCCTTTGGACTCTGCTGGGGAACATCCTGGTGTGCTCCGCGGTGCTGCGCTTTCGGCACCTGCGGACCAAAGTCACCAACATCTTCATCGTGTCCCTGGCTCTGTCGGATTTATTCGTGGCCGTGCTGGTGATGCCCTGGAAGGCTGTGGCGGAAGTGGCCGGATACTGGCCGTTTGGCACTTTTTGCAACGTCTGGGTCGCCTTCGACATCATGTGTTCCACCGCGTCCATCCTCAACCTCTGCATCATCAGCGTGGATCGGTACTGGGCCATCTCCAGCCCCTTTCGATACGAGAGGAAAATGACCCAGCGGGTCGCCTTTGTCATGATCAGCATCACCTGGACACTCTCCGTGCTGATTTCATTCATACCGGTCCAGCTGAACTGGCACAAAGCCACCGCCGACGGGTTGGCCGGAGCGCACAACTCCTCCGCGAGTCGGCAACTGGAGGAGAACTGCGACTCCAGCCTGAGCCGCGAATACGCAATCTCCTCCTCGCTCATAAGTTTCTATATTCCCGTGGCGATCATGATTGTAACGTACACCAGGATATATCGGATTGCTCAGATCCAGATCAGAAGGATAGCGTCTCTGGAGAGAGCGGCGGAGCACGCGCAAAGCTGCCGGAGCAACAGGATAGAGTGCCAACACCACAACACGCTAAAGACTTCGATCAAACGGGAGACCAAAGTGTTTAAAACTCTTTCGGTGATCATGGGCGTCTTTGTGTGCTGCTGGTTGCCCTTTTTCGTGTTGAACTGCATGGTCCCGTTCTGCAACAAGCCGGCTGCGGACCGAGACGCGGGCCTGCCGTGCGTCAGCGAGACGACCTTTGACGTCTTCGTGTGGTTCGGTTGGGCCAACTCCTCCCTCAACCCCATCATCTACGCCTTCAACAACGAGTTCAGGAAGGCCTTCGCCAGCCTCCTGGGCTGCCGCTACTTCTGCTCCAGCACGCCCGTGGAGACGGTGAACATCAGCAACGAGCTGGTCTCCTACAACCAGGACACGATCATCCACAAGGAGATCGCCAACGCGTACGTCAACATGATCCCCAATGTGGTCGAGTGTATGGAGCACGAGGAGACGTTCGACAGGATCTCGCAGTTTTCTCACAACAACGACAACGTCACAGACTCCGTTTGCGACTTGGAGGACTGCGAAGCGGACATCAGTCTGGACAGGTTGTCACCTTTCACCCCAAACGGATTACACTGACTCCACACGGTGCGTCAATGGGTGTGTTGGTGATTCTCAGAGCCGGCCCAAAGTTATCCGGGGGCCCTGGGCAGAATTTGATTCGGAGGCCCACTTCTGATTAAGCTCAACAGCTGTCAGCAACTAAAGCGCCACAGTTTTTTTTATTGTCCATGCTCGATCATTATTTAAATTCTGCATTTGAACATTTTGGTTTGCAGCGAGATAGTTGGCCAAAACAAACAAACAAGCAAACAAACAAACAAACAAACAAATTCTTAAAGGGATAGTTCAGATTTTTATCAAATGGAGGGTAAATAATCAGAGCTGGGCCAAGAGAATCAAAGGACAGCCTCAGATTCAAAATGTTTGTAGAGATTTATGGGAACACAAAGATGTGAACCTTCAAACTGTTTGAATTAATTCATTATAAAGGTAGAAAGCAAACACACTGTGGAACAATTGTGCTCAGGCAGTCTGGTCAAAGCAACTACAGTGCCTTGCAGAAGCACTCCCAACCCTTAAACCTTTTATTTTTTACATTTTGTCACATTAGAGACAAATTTAATTGGTGTTTTATGTGATCGACCAAGACAAAAATATTTAAATGCAAAAAAAAAATCCACCAGACGTCACCCAAATAGCAAAGAGAGTCCACCTATTTGTAATTTAATCTCAGTAAAAGTCCTGGTTTTCACATAGACCAATGAACGCAGCTGTCAAATCAGGTATAAAGCTGCAGAGAAGCTTAGCGTTATGTTATAAAACAGAACAGCAAGCTTTGAACGTCTTAGGTCTTAATCTGAAAATGGAAAATGCATCACACAGCTGCAAAACCCACCAAAATACCAGTACACCTAAATAAAAAGCCATTAGCCGCCACACAGTGCTTCTAAAGAACTATTGCCTTAAATTATGCAGAGATTAGCCCTGTGTTATAGAAAAGGCTAACTTGTTTAATCTCTATGTTACTTTGCTGAAAACTATGCCCGTAAATGTTATGTGGGCTAATCATTTAAAATCATTCAACTGACCTTTTCTGTCTCAATAAAAACACATTTCTTCAAGTCATGACAAAACAAAATCCATATATAATAAATTTCTACAAGTAAAAAAAACACCCTGTTTCTGTCAGTAGGTGTGACAGCTCTACAGAAATGTTCCTTTTGTGGGAATGAGGGCAAAATTGAAGTATTAAAATATCTGAAGCCTAACCTAAATTCACAAGCTAAGAAAGGAAAGCATAGATCGGAGAAGCATCCAACAGGACTATGGCAACTTTGGAGGAGCTTCAGAGATCTACAGCTACTGGGAGAGAATGTCTCGACAGCAGATCTATCCGTCAGCTGGGCACACAAATAGGGTAATCCTAAAAAAATAAAAAAAACTTTGTAAAAGACATGAAACTGGGGTGGAGGCTTGCCTTTCAGCAAGACAGTGACCTTAAACAGACAACCAGAAGAATGGTTTAGATCAGTGTTTCTCAACCCTGGTCCTCACCACCCCCCTGTCCTGCATGTTTTCGGTATTTCCCTTCTGCCACACACCTGAATTGTATCTCTGGGTGATTAACAGGCTTCTGCAATACTTGATGGTCATGCAATCATTTGAATCAGCTGTTCTGGAACAGAGGCACATCTAAAACATGCAGAGCAGGGGGGCGCTGAGGACCAAGGTTGAGAAACACTGGTTTAGATGAAAGCGTGTTTATGCTTTTAAGCGATCAGAGATCAAAGTTCACACCGAAATCCAATTCAGAAAATAAGACCTGACAATTTGTGCTCACTGATGCTTGCCATGCAGTCCGACTGAGCTTCAGCTGCTTTGCTATTCCAAGAAGTATCTCCATCTCCAGATGGGCAAAGACGGTAGAGAAACTGACATGGTGGTGCGATCGTACCTAACGCTGGATGCACACAGTATTGACTTAAGGGACCTGAATACAAATCCACACATCTACACATTTTAGATTTATATACAAAAAGTATAGCCATGCAACATTTCCCAACCACTTCACACTTTGTAATGGTACATCACATAAAATCCCAATAAATGGCGTTGATGCTGGTGATTTTGATGTTAAGAAATCTGGAAAGATTCAAGAGGTATGTAAACTTTTGCAAGGGACAAAAGCAAGGCAGTGTAGATTTTTTTTTTTATAACTCCACATTTGTCAACTTCCCCTTTGGTCCTAAGTGTTATTTAGGAGCCCTGAGGCCGACTGGAGTGGCAGCTAAGCTCCAGCATTTCCTGCCTTGGGCCGGCTCTGATGCTTCCATCATTGTTAATTTTCCCAGAAGCCCCTCTCCATTGGAGTGGGGGACAACATAGGGGTTCCCTGAGCTACTGTGGTGGGGTCTGACGACCTTTCCGTAGACACGGTAGACCACCCCGCTATGGCTTTACATCATATATAAAACGTGACGTTGTTGTCCTGTTCTGAAAACAAAACAAAACAAAACAAAAAAAAAACGTGACGTGTAGATGTTTATTTACTTGGCAATTAAAGTCCGTGTTCCTTCGTTCAAAGGTTCAGTGTTGCTGAAACTGTTGCTAACTAAAAAGGCTTTACTCGGTGCGCCAGTGTCTATAACGTCCGTCTACTCCGAGGATCCACAAAGGAGACTTTCCACCTCTTTACTAACCATCAAGCGTACTCAGCGCCCACCTTTCCATTGAGCGTGAAAACTGAGGCCAGCCTTACGAGACAGTGTGACTGAAACAGTCCAATGCAGTCAATTTAGCGCCTTACAGCCTGGTGAACAAAGAGATTTGAGACATGCAAGGAATGTGTCCTGTAGAGTTTAAGTTACGTGATGCCAAAATGCATTTTTGAAGCGTTTCGCCACACCGACCTCCCAGGTGACTCTCTTTTTAGCACATGCGCTCAGGACATGTGGACACTTTTAATCTGAGCTGCCACAGGCTTTTTAATAGAGAGGCAAAAGCACAAAATCTAACGTGAAGGATACGCAGAGGAAGCCTGCATGTGCTGGAATCTCTAACTCACATCTTAAAGTAACAATTGTTTTAACACATTGCTATGGTCAGAGTTATTTTCTATGATGTTTAATTTCACACAGAGGCCAAAATATTTGTGTAACGCTTCAGCTGTGTGAGCCAGACACAACTCTGTCTGATCAGACTCGAAGACGAAAAGAAAAAGAGAAAAAGAAAAGAAAAGAAAAAGTCTCCCAGACATTACTTGAAACCAATCGGACAGCACAGCTGGATATCACATCCACATCCTGATGACCTGATCTGAATGTATTTACTGTCCTTTTCAATGGTGAAGTGTGTCATAATTTGTCTAATAAAATAAAAGGCTGTCATTCAGAGTGGAGTACAGCACATGAGTATCTTCCTGAAGTATTGTTTTCCATAAACACAAAACTGTTGGTTTATATATACACACATCTCTGGAAAAAGTTAAGAGACCACTTAAAATGATCAGTGTCTCTGATTTTACCCTTTATAGGTTTATGTTTGAGTAAAATGAACATTGTTCTTTTATTCGATGAGCTGCTGACAACATGTCCCCGAAATCCCAAGCAAAACTTTAGAATTTATTTACAGAAAATGAGAAATGGTCAAAATAACGAAAAAGATGCAGCGCTTTCAGACATCACATAATGCAAAGAAAACAAGTTAATATTCATTTAGAAACAGGAATATTACTGTTTTACCTCAGGAAGAGTTCAGAGATCAACATTTGGTGGAATAACCAGGAGGTTTTAATGGGGTTCAATGCAGTGGGATCTTTATTTTTTCCATAGCTGTAAGTACATATAAGGTCAATGCGTTATGTTAAATTCAAAAATTTCAAATTTCATATTCCAGCGGTATTTCCTTGTTCTTATATCTAAATCAGGTAGACTGACCTTCAACAAGCCCCATCCTACCACACAGTACAGTCTGTTCTATTGCTATCATTATATTCAACATCAGAGGAAAGAACAAAAAAAAAGAAAATGCAGTTGCTCAGTAGTCAGAGATGGAAGATGCTTTTGTTTTAAGTGTGCAGCTTAAATTACTGTAGCTGCTCTGTTCTGTTTTATTTTAAGTAATACAAGCAGAACACACCATTTTATTGGGGAAAAAAAATTGATTGGATGTAAAAATCCAAACTTTAATATGGTGAGATTTACATCAGGTAAAATTGTGAAAGTGAACATTGAAATTGTCGCCGTTTGCTTTAGCTTAACTGTCTGTGCCGTCGTCCATCTTGGTTCAGCAGTCATGAAATTCTGGCTCAAACCTGTGACTCTCTGGAAAACTTCAGAATCCACGTTGAAATCTGTCAAAAGCTGATCAGCTCAGTTCTAGTTGCTCTTTTAATGCCACCACAAAGCAGAATTAGCATTTGTTTTTCCTTTGTGCAGTTTTTGCAAAGCATTGTATTTGTGAAACCCTGCTATAGAAATCTCTGCTAGTGGAGAATGTGGAGCCTGACCTCTAGTGCAAATATGGTGCAGAGATTCTGAACAAAGCAGCCTTAAATTTCCTGCTTTCCCATCCTCCTTGTGCTTAGTTGAGCCGAGATGTTTTACGCTCAAAGTTTTTGCAAAATCATGCAGAAAACAAGCCACACAGACAGAGAAACCACAGGGTACCGACACCTAATTACTGCAACTGCAAATCTGTGCATTCAGGCACCGAGCTCATCTTACAGTTCTGCAAACCCTCAGGAGGTCCCATTTACTGCAGCATGTTCCTGTTTAGCAAGAAAACAGGACAAATAATTATCAAAATAATTTCACTCTTTAAAACTTTTCTCTCGGTTGATTTTTTTTTAAACTGATAAATTGGGAAATGTACAGCTTTTGTCTTGCAGTTTTCAAGTGTTTTTTGAAAACTTTGTGACACTCTTTCTCTTTCTCAAACACACACACAGCTCTTCTCACTGTGCGTACTTCTATTGTATACCTACAGTAGGTAACTCTTTCTAATTCCTGAGGCAGAACCCAGATAAATAATAGAGCGCTGGAGCTTTATAAACTTCATACAAGCTAGTAGGACAACACTTCCTCCTTTCTCTAAGGCATTTCACAAGGTTGGAGTACAAAAAGGTGGATCTTTAACCACTCTTCTTTGCACAGTCTCTCTAGATCCATGGTTGTAAAACCTCAGCGCAATCTCCATTGCTTAAACTTGTGCTGCCTGTAGTGGTACTTAGAATGTTGATATTATATATCTGATGTAGAAACAAACATATAAACTGTGAAGTGGAGAGTGGAAAAACCAGAAACAAACAATGTTGGCTGCTTATGTGAATTCTTGGTATTTTTAAGCACTTGTTGCAACACATTCTCTAAAAGAGGCTGAGTATCACCATGTGTAAAAGACTGAATGAGTAAGAAAATAAACTGTCCTTTAAACTGTGGCTATGTTTTATATGCAAGGTGGCCAGTGCTATTGCCATACACCATAAAAAGGTTTCCTAGAAATGTAGAACAGAAACAGAATGTCAGCATTTTACAGGCTCTGCTCCACACTTACTGGCATTTGAGGAGCTTCACAAGATCTCGTCATCGATTGCACCAGAACTACATTGAGTGTTTGTTGCTGAAAACCTCAGTGTGCGTTTCTTCTGACCGAAGCTCAGCATTCCAGATAAAGTTCCAGCCCTGCACGTTTACATTTGCAACATGAAGACAGTCAAAACTATTTTTTTTCCTGCCTTCTCTCTCAAATAGCTTGTTGGCATGAAGATAGAATCTGCGGATTGTTATGGAAAAGTGGTGCCCCCCCCCCCGCCCACAAAACGACACTTTTTGTTGCATTTCTCTAACATTTAAGTTTGGAGATTATTATGTTATCACCTTTACCAATAAACGTTGGTTCTCAACTGACTTTTTTCCCCCCACAGTTGACTTTTTCCACTATTGCAATTTGGGCAAATGAATTGCCCAAATTGCAATTTGAGAGATTAAAAGAGCCTGTGATGAAGATGTGCTTAGTGTTTGCCAAGCAGCTTGTCGAGCTCCATGTAAGAAAACTTAATTTTTCAAACTGAGAATCCTAATTTTATCACACAAACACCTTACATCAGTGGTTGGAATTTGTCTTTCCCATTTTGAGGAATGGCTAGAAAGATCAGGACAGGTCTTCTGTGTCAAATAATCAAATAATGTTTTTACACTAACTGGACAGAGTTATAAAAAAAGAGTTATACGTTTAAAAAACAAAGTCAAGCATGTAAAATGTAAAAGTGTTAATGAAAAAGCTTCAGTTACATTTGTCGTATTTTAAATGTCATGGATGCCAATAATTCTTGCTCCTGTGATTTAATTTGAAGAAATGTGATTGAATTAAAGGTTAGACTTTTCTAAAAAAAAAAAAAAAAATCAGAATGAGGTTATGTCCGCTATAAAAGATTAATTTATTTGAAAGAATTTCATACATCTTTGTCAAGGATGCTGAAAAATAGAGTTTTAAATGCCACTTTCTATGTCCTTTGATAGCATACTTAGAATTTAATTCATTTTTTATCTATCAGCCATTTTAAATAATGTAGTTTTAAAGAATTTTAAAGAGAGAGAGAGATTAAAAGAGCCTGTGATGAAGATGTGCTTAGTGTTTGCCAAGCAGCTTGTCGAGCTCCATGTAAGAAAACTTAACTTTTCAAACTGAGAATCCTAATTTTATCACTCATGTATAACAACTGAGCAAGAGCAATGCAATTCAGTCTCTGATGAGTAAATGGACCTTGACTCAATGACAAAAGGTAATTTTCCCTGATCATTGACAAAATGGCATTAAGAGGAGCTGAAGCCCTGAGGAGGTTATCCTCCATTTTCACCCCCATTCTTTAACCAATCAGTGTTTCTCTGAAGACGATGATGAGGGCTGGGGGTAGGGGGGATGTTCAGCTGAGCCCGTTGTTTCTGTCAGACCTGGCAAGTGGACGGATTCTCAGCAAAAGGCACAACGGAACAGCAGAGCACAAGGGAACGATTTTCATTTCGTAGCTACATTTCTACATGTGTGGTTCTGCAGTTTCCAATACTTTGAAGATGATTTCAAACCCCCTCCAATCTTTTGAAATGTTGCCAGATTATAATTATAAATCTGATCATTTTGTTGAGATAGCTTGTGGTACAACATAGTGAACTGTTGTGCAGGTAATTTGTACTTTGGTACTTTTTTAAAAACCGAGTAGAGCTTTATGTGTCCCTCTGGCATTTTAATGCCATTGACTCACATTTGAAATGCATTTTTGACCTCGTTACCATTGCAATTTGACTGCTGTTTGTGGAATTTATGTCACTGAAATACCTTTAAAATCTTTGTAATCTTTCTGATGACAAAGACTCGATTACATCCCCGCCCCGCTCCCAAAAAAATAATTAATAAATCTATTAGCTTTTGGCAAACAGTCCATCACAATTTCCACTCAAATTTGCCATACACCTTACAGGGAAAACTTTAATAATGGCATTAATGAAAAACAGATTTGAAAAAAATAAATATTTTTGTTCCATAATGTTTCTCTGAAAAGCATTTTTTAAGGTTTAGAAAAAGTTTAATTATGAACAACTTTCAACACAAAAAACAAAACAAAAAAAAATCACATTTCTTCAAACCGAATGGTAAATAATCCACTTTTCATGATTCTTCCACAATAAAGAGTAACTTGCGTTGTCATAGCAAGCATTTGATGGGTTAAAATTGAAAATAATTCACAGCAAATTGTTATGTATGGTGAGGACATAAAAAAGGATTAAAAACAGGGTGATCAATGTTGTTTTTATGGCAATTTGGAAAAGATAATATTTTGTGTCCAAGTTAAACTATGAGGGGCATAAAAGGACCCCAGAAGAGGAGCCTCACGTTTTATCAATATGTTTCTCCGAATGAAACCGAGACTGAAAAGAGAGCAGTAAAATTCTTGTTTGTAATTTTCATGTTCTGTCTCAGTTTTCCCTCCCAACAATTGGCTGAATGAATGGATGAATGAAAAACAGCAGCCCTCCCTGTAGGCATGCCGTTGAGTGTGTGAGCTGTGCCCTTGCACTGGGGAGCAGCTATAAGAGCTTGTCTGACCTCCATATTTGGCCGTGACAGGAGAGCTGGAGAGGATGAGGAGGAAGGCTTAGGGGGGTTACACCATCCGTCAAGACACATTCATCAAAATCACTCTTTTCCTCTTGCTCTCTCTCTCTCTCTCTCACACACACACACACACACACACGCACACACAGACGCACACACGCACACACGCACACACACACACACACACACACACACACAGATGTAAAAGCATACAAAGCAAAGATTGTTTACGTTCTCTTTTTATCTTAAAAAAAATCAGTCATACGAAATGAAAGGGACCAATTGACGTTTAGTTTTCTTTGACCTTTTAAAAATAGTCAGTGCCTCAATTTATTGGCACCATTAAAATCTTTCACTGTTGTGAAAAGAGCCCTTCAATTGTTTTTTTTTAGACCTTCTCAGACCTCTAAAGAGCTTGGGAAGACCATTCAGAGCATAATTTAGTGATAGTAAAGAAAAACCTCACAGAGATCTGGACAGGCAGCAAAACACCAGGGGACAAAAGGATAAATCACAAGGGTTAATGCGGAGTAGGTCGCAGAACGAACCATTAGAGAACAATGAAGAAAGAGAGCTATACATACTGAGGATTGGGATTTATATAAGAAACAAAGGGATAAATCAGAGGCAAGTATAGAGACATCTGGGAGAGGCAGACAGAGGAAACTAGACAGATTTGCATTTTCTGCAAAAATCCAATGTGAATGTTGACTGAAAATTGCAGGAACATTTGAAGTAAACTGCAGAAGACGTGTAGAAATAAAAGAAATAGGCAGAAGCAGCAGAATAAAGGAGAAGGAGAAGGAGAGTTTGGAACTAGATTTCAAACCATAACCCTATCCCTAAATCTAATTCTGACCCTCATCCCATCTCATCATAGGTTTAGACTGGGAACCGTCAGAGCTAGCGTGCCCGTGTTTGTTTTTTGAAGACGTTCTTGAGCACAATGCGAAAGGGATCTTTAAAAGATATGAAACTGCTGAAATAAACACAAGTAATTGAATGATATGACTACATATGACTACATTTCAAAGTTTGAATGGCGTCTCTAGCTGAAAATAAAAAAGATCAAAATTTCTAACAGAATTTTTCAGGATTTATGGGGCGTTCCATTCATAACAACGGGGCTCAAGAAGATCACAAAAGAGCTGAATGTTTCAGAAACCGCAGAAGATGTCAGAACCAAAAGGCAGAGCCAGAATGTCCTGACTGAGCGAAACATTGGGAAAGTTGAATGGTTGAAATAAAGTGGAGGAACTCAAGACCGTGAATGTCTACAGCATGCACAGTAATAATTAGAAGATGGAAAACAGCAGAGAAGGGAGGCAGCAGCACCAAGCTTCTAAGATGCTCGACTTCAACCTTTTAAAGCTTATCTGTGTTAGAATGGCCCAGTTAAAGTACAAACTATTTGAAAACTTTGAAAATTGCTGTCTGTGAAGACTCTACATTCAATCTGACTGCTCTCAAACTATTTTCCACAGATTTCTAGATGTTTACAGCTGGTGGAGGAGGCACAGCCCCAAAGACTTGCATCTGCAAATGGATTCCTGAGTGTTGACTCAGGGGGCTGAACAAAAATACACATCACACTTCTTACATCTTTATTTGTAAAAAAAAAAAAAAAGAAAGAAAAAAAACATCAAACCCACGCGTCATTTTCTTTCCATCTTCTTATAATATCCCACATTGTATTGGTTTCTCATCGAAATCCTAATCAAATATAATAAAACATTGTTACTGTAATATAGCACAATTTGAAGAAGTTCAAAAGGGTGTCAATATATTTGTAAGCGACTGTAATTTTCTCTTTCTTTTAGGTTTGTGTTATTGCTGACTGAAGTTGTTAATTCTGCATGTACTTGCTTATAATAATCAATCACAGGTCGGGGTGTAGGTCAGAGGTCAGGAGTTAACTGCTTGTCTCTTGGTGAACAAATGAGTTTGCATACCTGGTTCTACACATGGACCCATTTCTCGGCTGCCATTAATCCAAAAGAGCGAGACAGCTAGCACCGACCTCAGAGTTAAGTGGAACAGCGCAAAATGATTCATCTAACGATCGCACTGCAAATGTGAGGGGAAAAAAATCCAGAAAACAAAAAAGTGCCACCCTGTTTTCGATTTGCCGCTTCACTCATGATGCCACGAGTGAGCTTCGGACTTCGCTAATCAGAGTGATGATTGTAATTTTCTGAAAGCAATTGCCAGCTTAGGTTTTTTTTTTTTCCTTTTTCTCACTCCATCATTCAAACACCCCTTCCTGCTCTTAACCGTTTCAAACTCACTGACCTTCCTAATTGTTTCGGTTTTCGCACTGAAGAAAAGAAAATTAACCTTTCGCATAAATTCTCTTTCATATTGGGTTTTTTGAGAATAACCTCCCCCTTTTTAGTACATGAACATATTGTATCTCTATATTAGAACATTCTAACTGCACAATGTTCACAAAGCAGATAGATGCAGTTCCACTGCGTACAACTGGGAGGACGACATTGATCAGATTACCTCCCTGTGTTCTTGGCTCTTTCCTTTTTTGTTGGATCATAACACTGTTTATCCCTTTTACACGTTTTAGCATCTCTGTGACTAAAAATATACATACAGTATGGATGTGAAGAGCTGGAAATATTAATCTAACACGGGCCAAGCATTTTCGCATGTGGCACAGTCATGCATTGCACTAAAATATTGTTGATTCTTCTTCATGGGTAGTCTATGAAGCAGACATGGCAGCTGTTTAGGATTTTGGATCCCCTGTTTACGGAAATAATTCACAAATGAACTCTGCAGAGGAATGAACTCTTCCCCTATCTTAAGGGGAAGATTCATAAAATAAAGGCAAACACAGATTAAACTGATGCATAGAATCATAAGAGTCTTTTCAAAACGTCATCCGTGTCTTAAAAATTTAAAATTCAACTTTCAACGCACAGAAATCTATCATGGCTTTGAAACAGATTTAAAAAATATCTGGAGAAAAAAGATTTTTTTTGTGCTTGTGTGTTTTAGCATTTGGTAAATGTAGATATTTAAATTAAGGAATCTGGCTCCACTTACATATGCATGCCAGCAGCTGACTGGGGGGGCGGCTCTATCGCTTCCCACTATGCAAAAATGGCTCTGCTGCACCACAAGACGGCCAGTTTAAATATTACTGTGACCAACCGATACCAAACATTTAAAGCCAGAAACGGAAACACAGACTGCTCTCCAAAAAAAACATATGTACACATTTTTATTTATAACTTAAGAATTTGCTTAAAGCCTCATATTTTTGCGCTAGCAAACACAGTGAATGAACCAAAATCAAGCTCAAGACTGAGCTACAGAAATATTTCAACACGGAAGCAGAAATTTGGAAATAAAAATAATTCAACAAGCCTTAAACAAAACAGGTGATCCAAAATATAACCAAACACCTCAAAAATGACAGAAATCGTTACAATGTACGACTCCAAATACCAATGTAGCTAACGAAATGTTAGAAAACCATTAAATTTCCTGCTAAATTGAAAGCTTCTCCACTCTCTCATCATCGGATCACGCAGTCGACTGAAATCTGATGTTTTTGTCTGTTTGGTCTAAGCATCCAACAGCGAACACGTTGGACGACACACCAAACAAAGGTTTCAACCTCAGCTGTTCTCAGCTTTGTCACAGCAGGGAAAAAGCAAAAAAGCCAGGTAAACTTCCTGTCCCCTACAACACACACATATACATCCCTGGAGAATACAGGCACATCTATTCACTCCACCCCACCTCTCTGCATGGAGATAATTCAGCCATAAATATTTCAACAGTAGTAATTGTAAGGAACAAATAGTAATCTGTTGCCTCTTGCCCAGAGCAGCGTTGTGGTCTTGCCATTTTTGAACAGCCATGAAAAGCAGGAGCAGGTTGAGTTGTTAGCCAGTAAGTTAATTCAATATACAAGATTAAACTGCTAATAACGGTTAAAAATAAAACAAAATAAAAAAAAAAGCCTGCTCCCACACTGAAATTGAGAAAAATATTTTCTTGGTAAAAAAAATAAAAATAAATAAATAAAAACATCAGTGAGTCATCTGCTTTTTATGATGAGCGATTTGTAGCAGAGCACAAGCACGGCACAGTCTCCCGTGTGCTGACCCGCTACCAGGTTCTTGGGTCAGGGGTGGTTCTCTAATGGCTGAGTGGTGAGTCTCCTGGGTCTGTGGTTCTGTCTGCTGGGAGACTCACTTGACTCCACTTGAATGTCAAAACTTGTCATGCACAGAGGGACATAAAACACATCTGAGCTCTGTGTACGTACGTCTCGTTACAAAAACATTCATAGCATTTATAACATTCATAGTTAGTTTCCTGTTGTCATATTACAGCAAAGGACTTCAGTGTGTTTTATGTCAGAGAGACCTGCACAAAGTGTAAGGAAAATAACATTCAGGCATTTTCTTTTATAACAGGTCAGCTAAACTGTGAGCATAATTATGAAATGTATGCTCCTATTTGCTTCATCCATCTTCCCATTACTTGTACCTGCTAAACAAAAAAACAAACATCCACAGGGCATGATGCTGCCTCCATCATGTTTAGTGTGTGCAAATGGCTTATGCATAACTTCTTCTACCTGCTCCCAACAATACCTTTCCACTTGTCACTTTTACACAGTGAGCTGCGTAACAGTTGTCTTTTTAACAGATGTTTCCCAGATGAGCTGTGGATTCCTGCAGCTCCTCCAGAGTTGTGAATATGAACGTCAAATTTCTGATTAATGCTTTCTTTGCTTGACCCATCAACTAAAACTATACACAAAATTGACACCATTAGCATCTGACTCATGAAGTTGATACTTTAAAATCACCTGGCTGTAAAAAAAACCCCAACAAAAACAAAACAAAACAAAGATGTGTAATTACTTCTTTTTTTTTAAATGCACTCTACTTCAGGGTGTGTACTTTTTTTATTTGCAGATAAATGTGGTGCGAATCTGATTTTAACACACCATGCTTGTACTTTCAGTATTTAGATATCCCCACTGGCTATCAGGGGAGCAGTAATCGTAGAGTTAATGTTATGTAAAGCTATTGCTGCAAATCAAGACTAGGTCTTAGTAGCTGCACTGATACATTTAAAGAGTTTCCCCTGGAAACATTTCAGGCAATTTGTAGAACAGATTTGATTTGTAATGAGAGGCGATGAGGTGAGAGTTTGAGAGCTGTTAGACAATGATTAAAAAAATAAAAAATCATGTTTGCTCCTCTCTGGTTGATGAAGAGAAGACAGTCGTGCACGTAATCTGATGGCTCAACAGCTTAGACGCATCAAACGGACGGATGTACAACCAATCGAAACGGACAGAGTCCTTTGTGTCTGTCCCGGCGTTCCTCGCTATCGTCAATCAAACTTAGCCAAAGACCTTGAGAGAGGAAGTCAGGAAACTGAAGGTTGCGTCCAGCTGACACAACTTTTCCAGTGAGAAGGCCAGAAGCTGCAAAGTCCTATCTGCATCACAGATAGTCTGCAGCCAATTATTGCACTAATTTGGTGCTCGAGTTCATTCACTTAATTCAATTAAACCTACATTGTCTCATTGGCGTCAGCCTGAAAAGTAATGTTTTCAATTTAAAGACGACGCGCTCCACAGCCTAGGATGAATTATTTTATAATCCTACAGACTGCTGGTGGTTATCTACTGTACTAAGAGGCTTGGCTCATCTTGGAGAGGTCAATAGTCTATGACAGAAACACACACTCACACCTCGGGGTAATTCAGTGTGGGCTATTAACCCAACAGGCCTTTAGACGGTGAGCTGAAGCCAGAGTGCATACAGATAATACACATGGAAACTCCACAACCATCAGCCCCGACCAGGAACCGGTTCTGTAAACTGGGGCTACGCCACTGCTATGTTTGACACAGAGTGACATCCTTTAGAGAAACCCTCTGAATGAGGTAGTTCATGATTGTGAATGACAGTGTAAGCATTTTTGCTAGTCTGATTGCTCTTGCAGGTGGGCACAAAAATACCCAACCTACATTTTGAGATTTTCAGCATTATGTCACAAGCCCTTTCACATGTTAAGGGGTACGTTTCTCTTTCTTTAGTTCTGTTACACATGCCCTGAAGACAGCTTGAAGCTGAAAATTGTCTGCATAGGTCTATAGATTGATCCATGCAGTGATTTTTTATTTTTATTTTTTTAGCTGTACTGCTTTTATATTTTCAGAATATCCTTGAATAGTTTATTTTTTTGTTACAGTCATGGTAAAAAACTATCTTAAAGGGGTCTTCTCTATATTTACGATGACTTTACGTGTGTTTTCTTGTGTGTTCTTTCTTCTGAAGCCATATGTAAGACAGCGAGGCTTGTTGTGTCAAAGATCGGTGGTGAACAAAATGTCATGGGATCGAAAAAAAAAATCCACTTGACATCCCTCCATCATTGTTCTGTCATGAAACGTAGAAACCACAAAGGTTACCCCCGTTTGCCTGCATCCTTGAGGAATTCAAAGAAAAGCAACACACACTTTTCATCCTGAAGCGGTCTGAGGTCGGCCTTCCTGTTTAACAAAACGACACGACGCTTCCTGTCACACAGGTCACCCCCCCAACCCCTTTGGGTCACTCGCACAAATACAACGCCAACCATGAAGGAGATTATGACAAAAGTGAAGACAAGTGGAGCCACAAAGCACAATTATTCATTCTTGTTAAAGTTATTACCCAGGAGCAGACAGACCCCAGGTGTCAGAGTTTCTTTTTTTTGTGTGATTTCCATGTCTGATTATAGGAAGAGCTCATCGAAAAGCTGATAACTATGACTGGGGGGGGGAGTGGGAGGGGGCTCCTGGCTTCATTCTCTCTTGTGTATCTCTTTAGGCGGCTGGCCAAGGCTTGGA